>NW_027367503.1:0-57531 GCF_046119375.1 Phyllobates terribilis | reverse complement strand
AACATTTCTGGTATATGAAAAACATGTTTTTCAATGGCAAAAATCAATGAATATTGTAAATGCACAAACAGTAATATCTCCACATTGCAAGGTGCAATTCTGAAATTTTTTGCTTTTTCCTGCTAATCCTAGCATGATAAAGAAGATTCAAAGAGAGTGAGATGCCAGCTCCTTTCATTCAGTCAGTAGCTTCAAACATTTCTGGTATATGAAAAACATGTTTTTCAATGGCAAAAATCAATGAATATTGTAAATGCACAAACAGTAATATCTCCACATTGCACGGTGCAATTCTGAAATTTTTAGCTTTTTCCTGTTAATCCTAGCATGATAAAGAAGATTCAAAGAGAGTGAGATGCCAGCTCCTTTCATTCAGTCAGTAGCTTCAAACATTTCTGGTATATGAAAAACATGTTTTTCAATGGGAAAAATCAATGAATATTGTAAATGCACAAACAGTAATATCTCCACATTGCAAGGTGCAATTCTGAAATTTTTTGCTTTTTCCTGCTAATCCTAGCATGATAAAGAAGATTCAAAGAGAGTGAGATGCCAGCTCCTTTCATTCAGTCAGTAGCTTCAATCATTTCTGGTATATGAAAAACATGTTTTTCAATGGCAAAAATCAATGAATATTGTAAATGCACAAACAGTAATATCTCCACATTGCACGGTGCAATTCTGAAATTTTTAGCTTTTTCCTGTTAATCCTAGCATGATAAAGAAGATTCAAAGAGAGTGAGATGCCAGCTCCTTTCATTCAGTCAGTAGCTTCAAACATTTCTGGTATATGAAAAACATGTTTTTCAATGGCAAAAATCAATGAATATTGTAAATGCACAAACAGTAATATCTCCACATTGCAAGGTGCAATTCTGAAATTTTTTGCTTTTTCCTGTTAATCCTAGCATGATAAAGAAGATTCAAAGAGAGTGAGATGCCAGCTCCTTTCATTCAGTCAGTAGCTTCAAACATTTCTGGTATATGAAAAACATGTTTTTCAATGGCAAAAATCAATGAATATTGTAAATGCACAAACAGTAATATCTCCACATTGCAAGGTGCAATTCTGAAATTTTTTGCTTTTTCCTGCTAATCCTAGCATGATAAAGAAGATTCAAAGAGAGTGAGATGCCAGCTCCTTTCATTCAGTCAGTAGCTTCAAACATTTCTGGTATATGAAAAACATGTTTTTCAATGGCAAAAATCAATGAATATTGTAAATGCACAAACAGTAATATCTCCACATTGCACGGTGCAATTCTGAAATTTTTAGCTTTTTCCTGTTAATCCTAGCATGATAAAGAAGATTCAAAGAGAGTGAGATGCCAGCTCCTTTCATTCAGTCAGTAGCTTCAAACATTTCTGGTATATGAAAAACATGTTTTTCAATGGCAAAAATCAATGAATATTGTAAATGCACAAACAGTAATATCTCCACATTGCAAGGTGCAATTCTGAAATTTTTTGCTTTTTCCTGCTAATCCTAGCATGATAAAGAAGATTCAAAGAGAGTGAGATGCCAGCTCCTTTCATTCAGTCAGTAGCTTCAAACATTTCTGGTATATGAAAAACATGTTTTTCAATGGCAAAAATCAATGAATATTGTAAATGCACAAACAGTAATATCTCCACATTGCAAGGTGCAATTCTGAAATTTTTTGCTTTTTCCTGCTAATCCTAGCATGATAAAGAAGATTCAAAGAGAGTGAGATGCCAGCTCCTTTCATTCAGTCAGTAGCTTCAAACATTTCTGGTATATGAAAAACATGTTTTTCAATGGCAAAAATCAATGAATATTGTAAATGCACAAACAGTAATATCTCCACATTGCACGGTGCAATTCTGAAATTTTTAGCTTTTTCCTGTTAATCCTAGCATGATAAAGAAGATTCAAAGAGAGTGAGATGCCAGCTACTTTCATTCAGTCAGTAGCTTCAAACATTTCTGGTATATGAAAAACATGTTTTTCAATGGCAAAAATCAATGAATATTGTAAATGCACAAACAGTAATATCTCCACATTGCAAGGTGCAATTCTGAAATTTTTTGCTTTTTCCTGCTAATCCTAGCATGATAAAGAAGATTCAAAGAGAGTGAGATGCCAGCTCCTTTCATTCAGTCAGTAGCTTCAAACATTTCTGGTATATGAAAAACATGTTTTTCAATGGCAAAAATCAATGAATATTGTAAATGCACAAACAGTAATATCTCCACATTGCACGGTGCAATTCTGAAATTTTTAGCTTTTTCCTGTTAATCCTAGCATGATAAAGAAGATTCAAAGAGAGTGAGATGCCAGCTCCTTTCATTCAGTCAGTAGCTTCAAACATTTCTGGTATATGAAAAACATGTTTTTCAATGGCAAAAATCAATGAATATTGTAAATGCACAAACAGTAATATCTCCACATTGCAAGGTGCAATTCTGAAATTTTTTGCTTTTTCCTGCTAATCCTAGCATGATAAAGAAGATTCAAAGAGAGTGAGATGCCAGCTCCTTTCATTCAGTCAGTAGCTTCAAACATTTCTGGTATATGAAAAACATGTTTTTCAATGGCAAAAATCAATGAATATTGTAAATGCACAAACAGTAATATCTCCACATTGCACGGTGCAATTCTGAAATTTTTAGCTTTTTCCTGTTAATCCTAGCATGATAAAGAAGATTCAAAGAGAGTGAGATGCCAGCTCCTTTCATTCAGTCAGTAGCTTCAAACATTTCTGGTATATGAAAAACATGTTTTTCAATGGCAAAAATCAATGAATATTGTAAATGCACAAACAGTAATATCTCCACATTGCAAGGTGCAATTCTGAAATTTTTTGCTTTTTCCTGCTAATCCTAGCATGATAAAGAAGATTCAAAGAGAGTGAGATGCCAGCTCCTTTCATTCAGTCAGTAGCTTCAAACATTTCTGGTATATGAAAAACATGTTTTTCAATGGCAAAAATCAATGAATATTGTAAATGCACAAACAGTAATATCTCCACATTGCACGGTGCAATTCTGAAATTTTTAGCTTTTTCCTGTTAATCCTAGCATGATAAAGAAGATTCAAAGAGAGTGAGATGCCAGCTCCTTTCATTCAGTCAGTAGCTTCAATCATTTCTGGACGTTTTTCAATGGCAAAAATCAATGAATATTGTAAATGCACAAACAGTAATTTCTCTGCATTGCAAGGTGCAATTCTGAAATTTTTTGCTTTTTCCTGCTCCTCTTAGCATGATAAAGAAGATTCAAAGAGAGTGAGATGTCAGCTCCTTTCATTCAGTCAGTAGCTTCAAACATTTCTGGTATATGAATAACATGATGTTTTTCAATGGCAAAAATCAATGAATATTGTAAATGCACAAACAGTAATTTCTCCGCATTGCAAGGTGCAATTCTGAAATTTTTGCTTTTTCCTGCTCCTCTTAGCATGATAAAGAAGATTCAAAGAGAGTGAGATGCCAGCTACTTTCATTCAGTCAGTAGCTTCAATCATTTCTGGACGTTTTTCAATGGTAAAAATCAATGAATATTGTAAATGCACAAACAGTAATTTCTCCACATTGCAAGGTGCAATTCTGAAATTTTTTGCTTTTTCCTGCTCCTCTTAGCATGATAAAGAAGATTCAAAGAGAGTGAGATGCCAGCTCCTTTCATTCAGTCAGTAGCTTCAAACATTTCTGGTATATGAATAACATGATGTTTTTCAATGGCAAAAATCAATGAATATTGTAAATGCACAAACAGTAATTTCTCCGCATTGCAAGGTGCAATTCTGAAATTTTTTGCTTTTTCCTGCTCCTCTTAGCATGATAAAGAAGATTCAAAGAGAGTGAGATGCCAGCTCCTTTCATTCAGTCAGTAGCTTCAATCATTTCTGGATGTTTTTCAATGGCAAAAATCAATGAATATTGTAAATGCACAAACTGTAATTTCTCCGCATTGCAAGGTGCAATTCTGAAATTTTTTGCTTTTTCCTGTTAATCCTAGCATGATAAAGAAGATTCAAAGAGAGTGAGATGCCAGCTCCTTTCATTCAGTCAGTAGCTTCAAACATTTCTGGTATATGAAAAACATGTTTTTCAATGGCAAAAATCAATGAATATTGTAAATGCACAAACAGTAATATCTCCACATTGCAAGGTGCAATTCTGAAATTTTTTGCTTTTTCCTGCTAATCCTAGCATGATAAAGAAGATTCAAAGAGAGTGAGATGCCAGCTCCTTTCATTCAGTCAGTAGCTTCAATCATTTCTGGTATATGAAAAACATGTTTTTCAATGGCAAAAATCAATGAATATTGTAAATGCACAAACAGTAATATCTCCACATTGCACGGTGCAATTCTGAAATTTTTAGCTTTTTCCTGTTAATCCTAGCATGATAAAGAAGATTCAAAGAGAGTGAGATGCCAGCTCCTTTCATTCAGTCAGTAGCTTCAAACATTTCTGGTATATGAAAAACATGTTTTTCAATGGCAAAAATCAATGAATATTGTAAATGCACAAACAGTAATATCTCCACATTGCAAGGTGCAATTCTGAAATTTTTTGCTTTTTCCTGCTAATCCTAGCATGATAAAGAAGATTCAAAGAGAGTGAGATGCCAGCTCCTTTCATTCAGTCAGTAGCTTCAATCATTTCTGGTATATGAAAAACATGTTTTTCAATGGCAAAAATCAATGAATATTGTAAATGCACAAACAGTAATATCTCCACATTGCACGGTGCAATTCTGAAATTTTTAGCTTTTTCCTGTTAATCCTAGCATGATAAAGAAGATTCAAAGAGAGTGAGATGCCAGCTCCTTTCATTCAGTCAGTAGCTTCAAACATTTCTGGTATATGAAAAACATGTTTTTCAATGGCAAAAATCAATGAATATTGTAAATGCACAAACAGTAATATCTCCACATTGCAAGGTGCAATTCTGAAATTTTTTGCTTTTTCCTGTTAATCCTAGCATGATAAAGAAGATTCAAAGAGAGTGAGATGCCAGCTCCTTTCATTCAGTCAGTAGCTTCAAACATTTCTGGTATATGAAAAACATGTTTTTCAATGGCAAAAATCAATGAATATTGTAAATGCACAAACAGTAATATCTCCACATTGCAAGGTGCAATTCTGAAATTTTTTGCTTTTTCCTGCTAATCCTAGCATGATAAAGAAGATTCAAAGAGAGTGAGATGCCAGCTCCTTTCATTCAGTCAGTAGCTTCAAACATTTCTGGTATATGAAAAACATGTTTTTCAATGGCAAAAATCAATGAATATTGTAAATGCACAAACAGTAATATCTCCACATTGCACGGTGCAATTCTGAAATTTTTAGCTTTTTCCTGTTAATCCTAGCATGATAAAGAAGATTCAAAGAGAGTGAGATGCCAGCTCCTTTCATTCAGTCAGTAGCTTCAAACATTTCTGGTATATGAAAAACATGTTTTTCAATGGCAAAAATCAATGAATATTGTAAATGCACAAACAGTAATATCTCCACATTGCAAGGTGCAATTCTGAAATTTTTTGCTTTTTCCTGCTAATCCTAGCATGATAAAGAAGATTCAAAGAGAGTGAGATGCCAGCTCCTTTCATTCAGTCAGTAGCTTCAAACATTTCTGGTATATGAAAAACATGTTTTTCAATGGCAAAAATCAATGAATATTGTAAATGCACAAACAGTAATATCTCCACATTGCAAGGTGCAATTCTGAAATTTTTTGCTTTTTCCTGCTAATCCTAGCATGATAAAGAAGATTCAAAGAGAGTGAGATGCCAGCTCCTTTCATTCAGTCAGTAGCTTCAAACATTTCTGGTATATGAAAAACATGTTTTTCAATGGCAAAAATCAATGAATATTGTAAATGCACAAACAGTAATATCTCCACATTGCACGGTGCAATTCTGAAATTTTTAGCTTTTTCCTGTTAATCCTAGCATGATAAAGAAGATTCAAAGAGAGTGAGATGCCAGCTACTTTCATTCAGTCAGTAGCTTCAAACATTTCTGGTATATGAAAAACATGTTTTTCAATGGCAAAAATCAATGAATATTGTAAATGCACAAACAGTAATATCTCCACATTGCAAGGTGCAATTCTGAAATTTTTTGCTTTTTCCTGCTAATCCTAGCATGATAAAGAAGATTCAAAGAGAGTGAGATGCCAGCTCCTTTCATTCAGTCAGTAGCTTCAAACATTTCTGGTATATGAAAAACATGTTTTTCAATGGCAAAAATCAATGAATATTGTAAATGCACAAACAGTAATATCTCCACATTGCAAGGTGCAATTCTGAAATTTTTTGCTTTTTCCTGCTAATCCTAGCATGATAAAGAAGATTCAAAGAGAGTGAGATGCCAGCTCCTTTCATTCAGTCAGTAGCTTCAATCATTTCTGGTATATGAAAAACATGTTTTTCAATGGCAAAAATCAATGAATATTGTAAATGCACAAACAGTAATATCTCCACATTGCACGGTGCAATTCTGAAATTTTTAGCTTTTTCCTGTTAATCCTAGCATGATAAAGAAGATTCAAAGAGAGTGAGATGCCAGCTCCTTTCATTCAGTCAGTAGCTTCAATCATTTCTGGTATATGAAAAACATGTTTTTCAATGGCAAAAATCAATGAATATTGTAAATGCACAAACAGTAATATCTCCACATTGCACGGTGCAATTCTGAAATTTTTAGCTTTTTCCTGTTAATCCTAGCATGATAAAGAAGATTCAAAGAGAGTGAGATGCCAGCTCCTTTCATTCAGTCAGTAGCTTCAAACATTTCTGGTATATGAAAAACATGTTTTTCAATGGCAAAAATCAATGAATATTGTAAATGCACAAACAGTAATATCTCCACATTGCAAGGTGCAATTCTGAAATTTTTTGCTTTTTCCTGTTAATCCTAGCATGATAAAGAAGATTCAAAGAGAGTGAGATGCCAGCTCCTTTCATTCAGTCAGTAGCTTCAAACATTTCTGGTATATGAAAAACATGTTTTTCAATGGCAAAAATCAATGAATATTGTAAATGCACAAACAGTAATATCTCCACATTGCAAGGTGCAATTCTGAAATTTTTTGCTTTTTCCTGCTAATCCTAGCATGATAAAGAAGATTCAAAGAGAGTGAGATGCCAGCTCCTTTCATTCAGTCAGTAGCTTCAAACATTTCTGGTATATGAAAAACATGTTTTTCAATGGCAAAAATCAATGAATATTGTAAATGCACAAACAGTAATATCTCCACATTGCACGGTGCAATTCTGAAATTTTTAGCTTTTTCCTGTTAATCCTAGCATGATAAAGAAGATTCAAAGAGAGTGAGATGCCAGCTCCTTTCATTCAGTCAGTAGCTTCAAACATTTCTGGTATATGAAAAACATGTTTTTCAATGGCAAAAATCAATGAATATTGTAAATGCACAAACAGTAATATCTCCACATTGCAAGGTGCAATTCTGAAATTTTTTGCTTTTTCCTGCTAATCCTAGCATGATAAAGAAGATTCAAAGAGAGTGAGATGCCAGCTCCTTTCATTCAGTCAGTAGCTTCAAACATTTCTGGTATATGAAAAACATGTTTTTCAATGGCAAAAATCAATGAATATTGTAAATGCACAAACAGTAATATCTCCACATTGCAAGGTGCAATTCTGAAATTTTTTGCTTTTTCCTGCTAATCCTAGCATGATAAAGAAGATTCAAAGAGAGTGAGATGCCAGCTCCTTTCATTCAGTCAGTAGCTTCAAACATTTCTGGTATATGAAAAACATGTTTTTCAATGGCAAAAATCAATGAATATTGTAAATGCACAAACAGTAATATCTCCACATTGCACGGTGCAATTCTGAAATTTTTAGCTTTTTCCTGTTAATCCTAGCATGATAAAGAAGATTCAAAGAGAGTGAGATGCCAGCTACTTTCATTCAGTCAGTAGCTTCAAACATTTCTGGTATATGAAAAACATGTTTTTCAATGGCAAAAATCAATGAATATTGTAAATGCACAAACAGTAATATCTCCACATTGCAAGGTGCAATTCTGAAATTTTTTGCTTTTTCCTGCTAATCCTAGCATGATAAAGAAGATTCAAAGAGAGTGAGATGCCAGCTCCTTTCATTCAGTCAGTAGCTTCAAACATTTCTGGTATATGAAAAACATGTTTTTCAATGGCAAAAATCAATGAATATTGTAAATGCACAAACAGTAATATCTCCACATTGCACGGTGCAATTCTGAAATTTTTAGCTTTTTCCTGTTAATCCTAGCATGATAAAGAAGATTCAAAGAGAGTGAGATGCCAGCTCCTTTCATTCAGTCAGTAGCTTCAAACATTTCTGGTATATGAAAAACATGTTTTTCAATGGCAAAAATCAATGAATATTGTAAATGCACAAACAGTAATATCTCCACATTGCAAGGTGCAATTCTGAAATTTTTTGCTTTTTCCTGCTAATCCTAGCATGATAAAGAAGATTCAAAGAGAGTGAGATGCCAGCTCCTTTCATTCAGTCAGTAGCTTCAAACATTTCTGGTATATGAAAAACATGTTTTTCAATGGCAAAAATCAATGAATATTGTAAATGCACAAACAGTAATATCTCCACATTGCACGGTGCAATTCTGAAATTTTTAGCTTTTTCCTGTTAATCCTAGCATGATAAAGAAGATTCAAAGAGAGTGAGATGCCAGCTCCTTTCATTCAGTCAGTAGCTTCAAACATTTCTGGTATATGAAAAACATGTTTTTCAATGGCAAAAATCAATGAATATTGTAAATGCACAAACAGTAATATCTCCACATTGCAAGGTGCAATTCTGAAATTTTTTGCTTTTTCCTGCTAATCCTAGCATGATAAAGAAGATTCAAAGAGAGTGAGATGCCAGCTCCTTTCATTCAGTCAGTAGCTTCAAACATTTCTGGTATATGAAAAACATGTTTTTCAATGGCAAAAATCAATGAATATTGTAAATGCACAAACAGTAATATCTCCACATTGCACGGTGCAATTCTGAAATTTTTAGCTTTTTCCTGTTAATCCTAGCATGATAAAGAAGATTCAAAGAGAGTGAGATGCCAGCTCCTTTCATTCAGTCAGTAGCTTCAATCATTTCTGGACGTTTTTCAATGGCAAAAATCAATGAATATTGTAAATGCACAAACAGTAATTTCTCTGCATTGCAAGGTGCAATTCTGAAATTTTTTGCTTTTTCCTGCTCCTCTTAGCATGATAAAGAAGATTCAAAGAGAGTGAGATGTCAGCTCCTTTCATTCAGTCAGTAGCTTCAAACATTTCTGGTATATGAATAACATGATGTTTTTCAATGGCAAAAATCAATGAATATTGTAAATGCACAAACAGTAATTTCTCCGCATTGCAAGGTGCAATTCTGAAATTTTTTGCTTTTTCCTGCTCCTCTTAGCATGATAAAGAAGATTCAAAGAGAGTGAGATGCCAGCTCCTTTCATTCAGTCAGTAGCTTCAATCATTTCTGGACGTTTTTCAATGGCAAAAATCAATGAATATTGTAAATGCACAAACAGTAATTTCTCTGCATTGCAAGGTGCAATTCTGAAATTTTTTGCTTTTTCCTGCTCCTCTTAGCATGATAAAGAAGATTCAAAGAGAGTGAGATGCCAGCTCCTTTCGTTCAGTCAGTAGCTTCAATCATTTCTGGACGTTTTTCAATGGCAAAAATCATTGAATATTATAAATGCACAAACAGTAATTTCTCCGCATTGCAAGGTGCAATTCTGAAATTTTTTACTTTTTCCTGATCCTCTTAGCATGATAAAGAAGATTCAAAGAGAGTGAGATGCCAGCTCCTTTAATTCAGTCAGTAGCTTCAATCATTTCTGGTATATGAATAACATGATGTTTTTCAATGGCAAAAATCAATGAATATTGTAAATGCACAAACAGTAATTTCTCCGCATTGCAAGGTGCAATTCTGAAATTTTTTGCTTTTTACTGCTCCTCTTAGCATGATAAAGAAGATTCAAAGAGAGTGAGATGCCAGCTCCTTTCATTCAGTCAGTAGCTTCAATCATTTCTGGACGTTTTTCAATGGCAAAAATCAATGAATATTGTAAATGCACAAACAGTAATTTCTCCGCATTGCAAGGTGCAATTCTGAAATTTTTTGATTTTTCCTGCTCCTCTTAGCATGATAAAGAAGATTCAAAGAGAGTGAGATGCCAGCTCCTTTCATTCAGTCAGTAGCTTCAAACATTTCTGGTATATGAAAAACATGTTTTTCAATGGCAAAAATCAATGAATATTGTAAATGCACAAACAGTAATATCTCCACATTGCAAGGTGCAATTCTGAAATTTTTTGCTTTTTCCTGCTAATCCTAGCATGATAAAGAAGATTCAAAGAGAGTGAGATGCCAGCTCCTTTCATTCAGTCAGTAGCTTCAAACATTTCTGGTATATGAAAAACATGTTTTTCAATGGCAAAAATCAATGAATATTGTAAATGCACAAACAGTAATATCTCCACATTGCAAGGTGCAATTCTGAAATTTTTTGCTTTTTCCTGCTAATCCTAGCATGATAAAGAAGATTCAAAGAGAGTGAGATGCCAGCTCCTTTCATTCAGTCAGTAGCTTCAAACATTTCTGGTATATGAAAAACATGTTTTTCAATGGCAAAAATCAATGAATATTGTAAATGCACAAACAGTAATATCTCCACATTGCACGGTGCAATTCTGAAATTTTTAGCTTTTTCCTGTTAATCCTAGCATGATAAAGAAGATTCAAAGAGAGTGAGATGCCAGCTACTTTCATTCAGTCAGTAGCTTCAAACATTTCTGGTATATGAAAAACATGTTTTTCAATGGCAAAAATCAATGAATATTGTAAATGCACAAACAGTAATATCTCCACATTGCAAGGTGCAATTCTGAAATTTTTTGCTTTTTCCTGCTAATCCTAGCATGATAAAGAAGATTCAAAGAGAGTGAGATGCCAGCTCCTTTCATTCAGTCAGTAGCTTCAAACATTTCTGGTATATGAAAAACATGTTTTTCAATGGCAAAAATCAATGAATATTGTAAATGCACAAACAGTAATATCTCCACATTGCACGGTGCAATTCTGAAATTTTTAGCTTTTTCCTGTTAATCCTAGCATGATAAAGAAGATTCAAAGAGAGTGAGATGCCAGCTCCTTTCATTCAGTCAGTAGCTTCAAACATTTCTGGTATATGAAAAACATGTTTTTCAATGGCAAAAATCAATGAATATTGTAAATGCACAAACAGTAATATCTCCACATTGCAAGGTGCAATTCTGAAATTTTTTGCTTTTTCCTGCTAATCCTAGCATGATAAAGAAGATTCAAAGAGAGTGAGATGCCAGCTCCTTTCATTCAGTCAGTAGCTTCAAACATTTCTGGTATATGAAAAACATGTTTTTCAATGGCAAAAATCAATGAATATTGTAAATGCACAAACAGTAATATCTCCACATTGCACGGTGCAATTCTGAAATTTTTAGCTTTTTCCTGTTAATCCTAGCATGATAAAGAAGATTCAAAGAGAGTGAGATGCCAGCTCCTTTCATTCAGTCAGTAGCTTCAAACATTTCTGGTATATGAAAAACATGTTTTTCAATGGCAAAAATCAATGAATATTGTAAATGCACAAACAGTAATATCTCCACATTGCAAGGTGCAATTCTGAAATTTTTTGCTTTTTCCTGCTAATCCTAGCATGATAAAGAAGATTCAAAGAGAGTGAGATGCCAGCTCCTTTCATTCAGTCAGTAGCTTCAAACATTTCTGGTATATGAAAAACATGTTTTTCAATGGCAAAAATCAATGAATATTGTAAATGCACAAACAGTAATATCTCCACATTGCACGGTGCAATTCTGAAATTTTTAGCTTTTTCCTGTTAATCCTAGCATGATAAAGAAGATTCAAAGAGAGTGAGATGCCAGCTCCTTTCATTCAGTCAGTAGCTTCAATCATTTCTGGACGTTTTTCAATGGCAAAAATCAATGAATATTGTAAATGCACAAACAGTAATTTCTCTGCATTGCAAGGTGCAATTCTGAAATTTTTTGCTTTTTCCTGCTCCTCTTAGCATGATAAAGAAGATTCAAAGAGAGTGAGATGTCAGCTCCTTTCATTCAGTCAGTAGCTTCAAACATTTCTGGTATATGAATAACATGATGTTTTTCAATGGCAAAAATCAATGAATATTGTAAATGCACAAACAGTAATTTCTCCGCATTGCAAGGTGCAATTCTGAAATTTTTTGCTTTTTCCTGCTCCTCTTAGCATGATAAAGAAGATTCAAAGAGAGTGAGATGCCAGCTCCTTTCATTCAGTCAGTAGCTTCAATCATTTCTGGACGTTTTTCAATGGCAAAAATCAATGAATATTGTAAATGCACAAACAGTAATTTCTCTGCATTGCAAGGTGCAATTCTGAAATTTTTTGCTTTTTCCTGCTCCTCTTAGCATGATAAAGAAGATTCAAAGAGAGTGAGATGCCAGCTCCTTTCGTTCAGTCAGTAGCTTCAATCATTTCTGGACGTTTTTCAATGGCAAAAATCATTGAATATTATAAATGCACAAACAGTAATTTCTCCGCATTGCAAGGTGCAATTCTGAAATTTTTTACTTTTTCCTGATCCTCTTAGCATGATAAAGAAGATTCAAAGAGAGTGAGATGCCAGCTCCTTTAATTCAGTCAGTAGCTTCAATCATTTCTGGTATATGAATAACATGATGTTTTTCAATGGCAAAAATCAATGAATATTGTAAATGCACAAACAGTAATTTCTCCGCATTGCAAGGTGCAATTCTGAAATTTTTTGCTTTTTCCTGCTCCTCTTAGCATGATAAAGAAGATTCAAAGAGAGTGAGATGCCAGCTCCTTTCATTCAGTCAGTAGCTTCAATCATTTCTGGACGTTTTTCAATGGCAAAAATCAATGAATATTGTAAATGCACAAACAGTAATTTCTCCGCATTGCAAGGTGCAATTCTGAAATTTTTTGATTTTTCCTGCTCCTCTTAGCATGATAAAGAAGATTCAAAGAGAGTGAGATGCCAGCTACTTTCATTCAGTCAGTAGCTTCAAACATTTCTGGTATATGAATAACATGATGTTTTTCAATGGCAAAAATCAATGAATATTGTAAATGCACAAACAGTAATTTCTCCACATTGCAAGGTGCAATTCTGAAATTTTTTGCTTTTTCCTGCTCCTCTTAGCATGATAAAGAAGATTCAAAGAGAGTGAGATGCCAGCTCCTTTCATTCAGTCAGTAGCTTCAAACATTTCTGGTATATGAATAACATGATGTTTTTCAATGGCAAAAATCAATGAATATTGTAAATGCACAAACAGTAATTTCTCCGCATTGCAAGGTGCAATTCTGAAATTTTTTGCTTTTTCCTGCTCCTCTTAGCATGATAAAGAAGATTCAAAGAGAGTGAGATGCCAGCTCCTTTCATTCAGTCAGTAGCTTCAATCATTTCTGGATGTTTTTCAATGGCAAAAATCAATGAATATTGTAAATGCACAAACTGTAATTTCTCCGCATTGCAAGGTGCAATTCTGAAATTTTTTGCTTTTTCCTGCTCCTCTTAGCATGTTAAAGAAGATTCAAAGAGAGTGAGATGCCAGCTCCTTTCATTCAGTCAGTAGCTTCAATCATTTCTGGACGTTTTTCAGTGGCAAAAATCAATGAATATTGTAAATGCACAAACAGTAATTTCTCCGCATTGCAAGTTGCAATTCTGAAATTTTTTGCTTTTTCCTGCTCCTCTTAGCATGATAAAGAAGATTCAAAGAGAGTGAGATGCCAGCTCCTTTCATTCAGTCAGTACCTTCAATCATTTCTGGACGTTTTTCAATGGCAAAAATCAATGAATATTGTAAATGCACAAACAGTAATTTCTCCGCATTGCAAGGTGCAAGTCTGAAATTTTTTGCTTTTTCCTGCTCCTCTTAGCATGATAAAGAAGATTCAAAGAGAGTGAGATGCCAGCTACTTTCATTCAGTCAGTAGCTTCAATCATTTCTGGACGTTTTTCAATGGTAAAAATCAATGAATATTGTAAATGCACAAACAGTAATTTCTCCACATTGCAAGGTGCAATTCTGAAATTTTTTGCTTTTTCCTGCTCCTCTTAGCATGATAAAGAAGATTGAAAGAGAGTGAGATGCCAGCTCCTTTCATTCAGTCAGTAGCTTCAAACATTTCTGGTATATGAATAACATGAAGTTTTTCAATGGCAAAAATCAATGAATATTGTAAATGCACAAACTGTAATTTCTCCGCATTGCAAGGTGCAATTCTGAAATTTTTTGCTTTTTCCTGCTCCTCTTAGCATGATAAAGAAGATTCAAAGAGAGTGAGATGCCAGCTCCTTTCATTCAGTCAGTAGCTTCAAACATTTCTGGTATATGAATAACATGATGTTTTTCAATGGCAAAAATCAATGAATATTGTAAATGCACAAACAGTAATTTCTCCGCATTGCAAGGTGCAATTCTGAAATTTTTTGCTTTTTCCTGCTCCTCTTAGCATGATAAAGAAGATTCAAAGAGAGTGAGATGCCAGCTCCTTTCATTCAGTCAGTAGCTTCAATCATTTCTGGACGTTTTTCAATGGCAAAAATCAATGAATATTGTAAATGCACAAACAGTAATTTCTCTGCATTGCAAGGTGCAATTCTGAAATTTTTTGCTTTTTCCTGCTCCTCTTAGCATGATAAAGAAGATTCAAAGAGAGTGAGATGTCAGCTCCTTTCATTCAGTCAGTAGCTTCAAACATTTCTGGTATATGAATAACATGATGTTTTTCAATGGCAAAAATCAATGAATATTGTAAATGCACAAACAGTAATTTCTCCGCATTGCAAGGTGCAATTCTGAAATTTTTTGCTTTTTCCTGCTCCTCTTAGCATGATAAAGAAGATTCAAAGAGAGTGAGATGCCAGCTCCTTTCATTCAGTCAGTAGCTTCAATCATTTCTGGACGTTTTTCAATGGCAAAAATCAATGAATATTGTAAATGCACAAACAGTAATTTCTCTGCATTGCAAGGTGCAATTCTGAAATTTTTTGCTTTTTCCTGCTCCTCTTAGCATGATAAAGAAGATTCAAAGAGAGTGAGATGCCAGCTCCTTTCGTTCAGTCAGTAGCTTCAATCATTTCTGGACGTTTTTCAATGGCAAAAATCATTGAATATTATAAATGCACAAACAGTAATTTCTCCGCATTGCAAGGTGCAATTCTGAAATTTTTTACTTTTTCCTGATCCTCTTAGCATGATAAAGAAGATTCAAAGAGAGTGAGATGCCAGCTCCTTTAATTCAGTCAGTAGCTTCAATCATTTCTGGTATATGAATAACATGATGTTTTTCAATGGCAAAAATCAATGAATATTGTAAATGCACAAACAGTAATTTCTCCGCATTGCAAGGTGCAATTCTGAAATTTTTTGCTTTTTCCTGCTCCTCTTAGCATGATAAAGAAGATTCAAAGAGAGTGAGATGCCAGCTCCTTTCATTCAGTCAGTAGCTTCAATCATTTCTGGACGTTTTTCAATGGCAAAAATCAATGAATATTGTAAATGCACAAACAGTAATTTCTCCGCATTGCAAGGTGCAATTCTGAAATTTTTTGATTTTTCCTGCTCCTCTTAGCATGATAAAGAAGATTCAAAGAGAGTGAGATGCCAGCTACTTTCATTCAGTCAGTAGCTTCAAACATTTCTGGTATATGAATAACATAATGTTTTTCAATGGCAAAAATCAATGAATATTGTAAATGCACAAACAGTAATTTCTCCGCATTGCAAGGTGCAAGTCTGAAATTTTTTGCTTTTTCCTGCTCCTCTTAGCATGATAAAGAAGATTCAAAGAGAGTGAGATGCCAGCTACTTTCATTCAGTCAGTAGCTTCAATCATTTCTGGACGTTTTTCAATGGTAAAAATCAATGAATATTGTAAATGCACAAACAGTAATTTCTCCACATTGCAAGGTGCAATTCTGAAATTTTTTGCTTTTTCCTGCTCCTCTTAGCATGATAAAGAAGATTCAAAGAGAGTGAGATGCCAGCTCCTTTCATTCAGTCAGTAGCTTCAAACATTTCTGGTATATGAATAACATGATGTTTTTCAATGGCAAAAATCAATGAATATTGTAAATGCACAAACAGTAATTTCTCCGCATTGCAAGGTGCAATTCTGAAATTTTTTGCTTTTTCCTGCTCCTCTTAGCATGATAAAGAAGATTCAAAGAGAGTGAGATGCCAGCTCCTTTCATTCAGTCAGTAGCTTCAATCATTTCTGGATGTTTTTCAATGGCAAAAATCAATGAATATTGTAAATGCACAAACTGTAATTTCTCCGCATTGCAAGGTGCAATTCTGAAATTTTTTGCTTTTTCCTGCTCCTCTTAGCATGATAAAGAAGATTCAAAGAGAGTGAGATGCCAGCTCCTTTCATTCAGTCAGTAGCTTCAATCATTTCTGGACGTTTTTCAATGGCAAAAATCAATGAATATTGTAAATGCACAAACAGTAATTTCTCCGCATTGCAAGGTGCAATTCTGAAATTTTTTGCTTTTTCCTGCTCCTCTTAGCATGATAAAGAAGATTCAAAGAGAGTGAGATGCCAGCTCCTTTCATTCAGTCAGTACCTTCAATCATTTCTGGACGTTTTTCAATGGCAAAAATCAATGAATATTGTAAATGCACAAACAGTAATTTCTCCGCATTGCAAGGTGCAATTCTGAAATTTTTTGCTTTTTCCCGCTCCTCTTAGCATGATAAAGAAGATTCAAAGAGAGTGAGGTGCCAGCTCCTTTCATTCAGTCAGTAGCTTCAAACATTTCTGGTATATGAATAACATGTTTTTCAATGGCAAAAATCAATGAATATTGTAAATGCACAAACAGTAATTTCTCCGCATTGCAAGGTGCAATTCTGAAATTTTTTGATTTTTCCTGCTCCTCTTAGCATGATAAAGAAGATTCAAAGAGAGTGAGATGCCAGCTCCTTTCATTCAGTCAGTAGCTTCAATCATTTCTGGTATATGAAAAACATGTTTTTCAATGGCAAAAATCAATGAATATTGTAAATGCACAAACAGTAATATCTCCACATTGCACGGTGCAATTCTGAAATTTTTAGCTTTTTCCTGTTAATCCTAGCATGATAAAGAAGATTCAAAGAGAGTGAGATGCCAGCTCCTTTCATTCAGTCAGTAGCTTCAAACATTTCTGGTATATGAAAAACATGTTTTTCAATGGCAAAAATCAATGAATATTGTAAATGCACAAACAGTAATATCTCCACATTGCAAGGTGCAATTCTGAAATTTTTTGCTTTTTCCTGCTAATCCTAGCATGATAAAGAAGATTCAAAGAGAGTGAGATGCCAGCTCCTTTCATTCAGTCAGTAGCTTCAAACATTTCTGGTATATGAAAAACATGTTTTTCAATGGCAAAAATCAATGAATATTGTAAATGCACAAACAGTAATATCTCCACATTGCACGGTGCAATTCTGAAATTTTTAGCTTTTTCCTGTTAATCCTAGCATGATAAAGAAGATTCAAAGAGAGTGAGATGCCAGCTCCTTTCATTCAGTCAGTAGCTTCAAACATTTCTGGTATATGAAAAACATGTTTTTCAATGGCAAAAATCAATGAATATTGTAAATGCACAAACAGTAATATCTCCACATTGCAAGGTGCAATTCTGAAATTTTTTGCTTTTTCCTGCTAATCCTAGCATGATAAAGAAGATTCAAAGAGAGTGAGATGCCAGCTCCTTTCATTCAGTCAGTAGCTTCAAACATTTCTGGTATATGAAAAACATGTTTTTCAATGGCAAAAATCAATGAATATTGTAAATGCACAAACAGTAATATCTCCACATTGCAAGGTGCAATTCTGAAATTTTTTGATTTTTCCTGCTAATCCTAGCATGATAAAGAAGATTCAAAGAGAGTGAGATGCCAGCTCCTTTCATTCAGTCAGTAGCTTCAAACATTTCTGGTATATGAAAAACATGTTTTTCAATGGCAAAAATCAATGAATATTGTAAATGCACAAACAGTAATATCTCCACATTGCACGGTGCAATTCTGAAATTTTTAGCTTTTTCCTGTTAATCCTAGCATGATAAAGAAGATTCAAAGAGAGTGAGATGCCAGCTACTTTCATTCAGTCAGTAGCTTCAAACATTTCTGATATATGAAAAACATGTTTTTCAATGGCAAAAATCAATGAATATTGTAAATGCACAAACAGTAATATCTCCACATTGCACGGTGCAATTCTGAAATTTTTAGCTTTTTCCTGTTAATCCTAGCATGATAAAGAAGATTCAAAGAGAGTGAGATGCCAGCTCCTTTCATTCAGTCAGTAGCTTCAAACATTTCTGGTATATGAAAAACATGTTTTTCAATGGCAAAAATCAATGAATATTGTAAATGCACAAACAGTAATATCTCCACATTGCAAGGTGCAATTCTGAAATTTTTTGCTTTTTCCTGCTAATCCTAGCATGATAAAGAAGATTCAAAGAGAGTGAGATGCCAGCTCCTTTCATTCAGTCAGTAGCTTCAAACATTTCTGGTATATGAAAAACATGTTTTTCAATGGCAAAAATCAATGAATATTGTAAATGCACAAACAGTAATATCTCCACATTGCACGGTGCAATTCTGAAATTTTTAGCTTTTTCCTGTTAATCCTAGCATGATAAAGAAGATTCAAAGAGAGTGAGATGCCAGCTCCTTTCATTCAGTCAGTAGCTTCAAACATTTCTGGTATATGAAAAACATGTTTTTCAATGGCAAAAATCAATGAATATTGTAAATGCACAAACAGTAATATCTCCACATTGCAAGGTGCAATTCTGAAATTTTTTGCTTTTTCCTGCTAATCCTAGCATGATAAAGAAGATTCAAAGAGAGTGAGATGCCAGCTCCTTTCATTCAGTCAGTAGCTTCAAACATTTCTGGTATATGAAAAACATGTTTTTCAATGGCAAAAATCAATGAATATTGTAAATGCACAAACAGTAATATCTCCACATTGCACGGTGCAATTCTGAAATTTTTAGCTTTTTCCTGTTAATCCTAGCATGATAAAGAAGATTCAAAGAGAGTGAGATGCCAGCTCCTTTCATTCAGTCAGTAGCTTCAATCATTTCTGGACGTTTTTCAATGGCAAAAATCAATGAATATTGTAAATGCACAAACAGTAATTTCTCTGCATTGCAAGGTGCAATTCTGAAATTTTTTGCTTTTTCCTGCTCCTCTTAGCATGATAAAGAAGATTCAAAGAGAGTGAGATGTCAGCTCCTTTCATTCAGTCAGTAGCTTCAAACATTTCTGGTATATGAATAACATGATGTTTTTCAATGGCAAAAATCAATGAATATTGTAAATGCACAAACAGTAATTTCTCCGCATTGCAAGGTGCAATTCTGAAATTTTTTGCTTTTTCCTGCTCCTCTTAGCATGATAAAGAAGATTCAAAGAGAGTGAGATGCCAGCTCCTTTCATTCAGTCAGTAGCTTCAATCATTTCTGGACGTTTTTCAATGGCAAAAATCAATGAATATTGTAAATGCACAAACAGTAATTTCTCTGCATTGCAAGGTGCAATTCTGAAATTTTTTGCTTTTTCCTGCTCCTCTTAGCATGATAAAGAAGATTCAAAGAGAGTGAGATGCCAGCTCCTTTCGTTCAGTCAGTAGCTTCAATCATTTCTGGACGTTTTTCAATGGTAAAAATCATTGAATATTATAAATGCACAAACAGTAATTTCTCCGCATTGCAAGGTGCAATTCTGAAATTTTTTACTTTTTCCTGATCCTCTTAGCATGATAAAGAAGATTCAAAGAGAGTGAGATGCCAGCTCCTTTAATTCAGTCAGTAGCTTCAATCATTTCTGGTATATGAATAACATGATGTTTTTCAATGGCAAAAATCAATGAATATTGTAAATGCACAAACAGTAATTTCTCCGCATTGCAAGGTGCAATTCTGAAATTTTTTGCTTTTTCCTGCTCCTCTTAGCATGATAAAGAAGATTCAAAGAGAGTGAGATGCCAGCTCCTTTCATTCAGTCAGTAGCTTCAATCATTTCTGGACGTTTTTCAATGGCAAAAATCAATGAATATTGTAAATGCACAAACAGTAATTTCTCCGCATTGCAAGGTGCAATTCTGAAATTTTTTGATTTTTCCTGCTCCTCTTAGCATGATAAAGAAGATTCAAAGAGAGTGAGATGCCAGCTACTTTCATTCAGTCAGTAGCTTCAAACATTTCTGGTATATGAATAACATGATGTTTTTCAATGGCAAAAATCAATGAATATTGTAAATGCACAAACAGTAATTTCTCCACATTGCAAGGTGCAATTCTGAAATTTTTTGCTTTTTCCTGCTCCTCTTAGCATGATAAAGAAGATTCAAAGAGAGTGAGATGCCAGCTCCTTTCATTCAGTCAGTAGCTTCAAACATTTCTGGTATATGAATAACATGATGTTTTTCAATGGCAAAAATCAATGAATATTGTAAATGCACAAACAGTAATTTCTCCGCATTGCAAGGTGCAATTCTGAAATTTTTTGCTTTTTCCTGCTCCTCTTAGCATGATAAAGAAGATTCAAAGAGAGTGAGATGCCAGCTCCTTTCATTCAGTCAGTAGCTTCAATCATTTCTGGATGTTTTTCAATGGCAAAAATCAATGAATATTGTAAATGCACAAACTGTAATTTCTCCGCATTGCAAGGTGCAATTCTGAAATTTTTTGCTTTTTCCTGCTCCTCTTAGCATGTTAAAGAAGATTCAAAGAGAGTGAGATGCCAGTTCCTTTCATTCAGTCAGTAGCTTCAATCATTTCTGGACGTTTTTCAGTGGCAAAAATCAATGAATATTGTAAATGCACAAACAGTAATTTCTCCGCATTGCAAGTTGCAATTCTGAAATTTTTTGCTTTTTCCTGCTCCTCTTAGCATGATAAAGAAGATTCAAAGAGAGTGAGATGCCAGCTCCTTTCATTCAGTCAGTACCTTCAATCATTTCTGGACGTTTTTCAATGGCAAAAATCAATGAATATTGTAAATGCACAAACAGTAATTTCTCCGCATTGCAAGGTGCAAGTCTGAAATTTTTTGCTTTTTCCTGCTCCTCTTAGCATGATAAAGAAGATTCAAAGAGAGTGAGATGCCAGCTACTTTCATTCAGTCAGTAGCTTCAATCATTTCTGGACGTTTTTCAATGGTAAAAATCAATGAATATTGTAAATGCACAAACAGTAATTTCTCCACATTGCAAGGTGCAATTCTGAAATTTTTTGCTTTTTCCTGCTCCTCTTAGCATGATAAAGAAGATTGAAAGAGAGTGAGATGCCAGCTCCTTTCATTCAGTCAGTAGCTTCAAACATTTCTGGTATATGAATAACATGATGTTTTTCAATGGCAAAAATCAATGAATATTGTAAATGCACAAACTGTAATTTCTCCGCATTGCAAGGTGCAATTCTGAAATTTTTTGCTTTTTCCTGCTCCTCTTAGCATGATAAAGAAGATTCAAAGAGAGTGAGATGCCAGCTCCTTTCATTCAGTCAGTAGCTTCAAACATTTCTGGTATATGAATAACATGATGTTTTTCAATGGCAAAAATCAATGAATATTGTAAATGCACAAACAGTAATTTCTCCGCATTGCAAGGTGCAATTCTGAAATTTTTTGCTTTTTCCTGCTCCTCTTAGCATGATAAAGAAGATTCAAAGAGAGTGAGATGCCAGCTCCTTTCATTCAGTCAGTAGCTTCAAACATTTCTGGTATATGAAAAACATGTTTTTCAATGGCAAAAATCAATGAATATTGTAAATGCACAAACAGTAATATCTCCACATTGCAAGGTGCAATTCTGAAATTTTTTGCTTTTTCCTGCTAATCCTAGCATGATAAAGAAGATTCAAAGAGAGTGAGATGCCAGCTCCTTTCATTCAGTCAGTAGCTTCAAACATTTCTGGTATATGAAAAACATGTTTTTCAATGGCAAAAATCAATGAATATTGTAAATGCACAAACAGTAATATCTCCACATTGCACGGTGCAATTCTGAAATTTTTAGCTTTTTCCTGTTAATCCTAGCATGATAAAGAAGATTCAAAGAGAGTGAGATGCCAGCTACTTTCATTCAGTCAGTAGCTTCAAACATTTCTGGTATATGAAAAACATGTTTTTCAATGGCAAAAATCAATGAATATTGTAAATGCACAAACAGTAATATCTCCACATTGCAAGGTGCAATTCTGAAATTTTTTGCTTTTTCCTGCTAATCCTAGCATGATAAAGAAGATTCAAAGAGAGTGAGATGCCAGCTCCTTTCATTCAGTCAGTAGCTTCAAACATTTCTGATATATGAAAAACATGTTTTTCAATGGCAAAAATCAATGAATATTGTAAATGCACAAACAGTAATATCTCCACATTGCACGGTGCAATTCTGAAATTTTTAGCTTTTTCCTGTTAATCCTAGCATGATAAAGAAGATTCAAAGAGAGTGAGATGCCAGCTCCTTTCATTCAGTCAGTAGCTTCAAACATTTCTGGTATATGAAAAACATGTTTTTCAATGGCAAAAATCAATGAATATTGTAAATGCACAAACAGTAATATCTCCACATTGCAAGGTGCAATTCTGAAATTTTTTGCTTTTTCCTGCTAATCCTAGCATGATAAAGAAGATTCAAAGAGAGTGAGATGCCAGCTCCTTTCATTCAGTCAGTAGCTTCAAACATTTCTGGTATATGAAAAACATGTTTTTCAATGGCAAAAATCAATGAATATTGTAAATGCACAAACAGTAATATCTCCACATTGCACGGTGCAATTCTGAAATTTTTAGCTTTTTCCTGTTAATCCTAGCATGATAAAGAAGATTCAAAGAGAGTGAGATGCCAGCTCCTTTCATTCAGTCAGTAGCTTCAAACATTTCTGGTATATGAAAAACATGTTTTTCAATGGCAAAAATCAATGAATATTGTAAATGCACAAACAGTAATATCTCCACATTGCAAGGTGCAATTCTGAAATTTTTTGCTTTTTCCTGCTAATCCTAGCATGATAAAGAAGATTCAAAGAGAGTGAGATGCCAGCTCCTTTCATTCAGTCAGTAGCTTCAAACATTTCTGGTATATGAAAAACATGTTTTTCAATGGCAAAAATCAATGAATATTGTAAATGCACAAACAGTAATATCTCCACATTGCACGGTGCAATTCTGAAATTTTTAGCTTTTTCCTGTTAATCCTAGCATGATAAAGAAGATTCAAAGAGAGTGAGATGCCAGCTCCTTTCATTCAGTCAGTAGCTTCAATCATTTCTGGACGTTTTTCAATGGCAAAAATCAATGAATATTGTAAATGCACAAACAGTAATTTCTCTGCATTGCAAGGTGCAATTCTGAAATTTTTTGCTTTTTCCTGCTCCTCTTAGCATGATAAAGAAGATTCAAAGAGAGTGAGATGTCAGCTCCTTTCATTCAGTCAGTAGCTTCAAACATTTCTGGTATATGAATAACATGATGTTTTTCAATGGCAAAAATCAATGAATATTGTAAATGCACAAACAGTAATTTCTCCGCATTGCAAGGTGCAATTCTGAAATTTTTTGCTTTTTCCTGCTCCTCTTAGCATGATAAAGAAGATTCAAAGAGAGTGAGATGCCAGCTCCTTTCATTCAGTCAGTAGCTTCAATCATTTCTGGACGTTTTTCAATGGCAAAAATCAATGAATATTGTAAATGCACAAACAGTAATTTCTCTGCATTGCAAGGTGCAATTCTGAAATTTTTTGCTTTTTCCTGCTCCTCTTAGCATGATAAAGAAGATTCAAAGAGAGTGAGATGCCAGCTCCTTTCGTTCAGTCAGTAGCTTCAATCATTTCTGGACGTTTTTCAATGGCAAAAATCATTGAATATTATAAATGCACAAACAGTAATTTCTCCGCATTGCAAGGTGCAATTCTGAAATTTTTTACTTTTTCCTGATCCTCTTAGCATGATAAAGAAGATTCAAAGAGAGTGAGATGCCAGCTCCTTTAATTCAGTCAGTAGCTTCAATCATTTCTGGTATATGAATAACATGATGTTTTTCAATGGCAAAAATCAATGAATATTGTAAATGCACAAACAGTAATTTCTCCGCATTGCAAGGTGCAATTCTGAAATTTTTTGCTTTTTCCTGCTCCTCTTAGCATGATAAAGAAGATTCAAAGAGAGTGAGATGCCAGCTCCTTTCATTCAGTCAGTAGCTTCAATCATTTCTGGACGTTTTTCAATGGCAAAAATCAATGAATATTGTAAATGCACAAACAGTAATTTCTCCGCATTGCAAGGTGCAATTCTGAAATTTTTTGATTTTTCCTGCTCCTCTTAGCATGATAAAGAAGATTCAAAGAGAGTGAGATGCCAGCTACTTTCATTCAGTCAGTAGCTTCAAACATTTCTGGTATATGAATAACATGATGTTTTTCAATGGCAAAAATCAATGAATATTGTAAATGCACAAACAGTAATTTCTCCACATTGCAAGGTGCAATTCTGAAATTTTTTGCTTTTTCCTGCTCCTCTTAGCATGATAAAGAAGATTCAAAGAGAGTGAGATGCCAGCTCCTTTCATTCAGTCAGTAGCTTCAAACATTTCTGGTATATGAATAACATGATGTTTTTCAATGGCAAAAATCAATGAATATTGTAAATGCACAAACAGTAATTTCTCCGCATTGCAAGGTGCAATTCTGAAATTTTTTGCTTTTTCCTGCTCCTCTTAGCATGATAAAGAAGATTCAAAGAGAGTGAGATGCCAGCTCCTTTCATTCAGTCAGTAGCTTCAATCATTTCTGGATGTTTTTCAATGGCAAAAATCAATGAATATTGTAAATGCACAAACTGTAATTTCTCCGCATTGCAAGGTGCAATTCTGAAATTTTTTGCTTTTTCCTGCTCCTCTTAGCATGTTAAAGAAGATTCAAAGAGAGTGAGATGCCAGTTCCTTTCATTCAGTCAGTAGCTTCAATCATTTCTGGACGTTTTTCAGTGGCAAAAATCAATGAATATTGTAAATGCACAAACAGTAATTTCTCCGCATTGCAAGTTGCAATTCTGAAATTTTTTGCTTTTTCCTGCTCCTCTTAGCATGATAAAGAAGATTCAAAGAGAGTGAGATGCCAGCTCCTTTCATTCAGTCAGTACCTTCAATCATTTCTGGACGTTTTTCAATGGCAAAAATCAATGAATATTGTAAATGCACAAACAGTAATTTCTCCGCATTGCAAGGTGCAAGTCTGAAATTTTTTGCTTTTTCCTGCTCCTCTTAGCATGATAAAGAAGATTCAAAGAGAGTGAGATGCCAGCTACTTTCATTCAGTCAGTAGCTTCAATCATTTCTGGACGTTTTTCAATGGTAAAAATCAATGAATATTGTAAATGCACAAACAGTAATTTCTCCACATTGCAAGGTGCAATTCTGAAATTTTTTGCTTTTTCCTGCTCCTCTTAGCATGATAAAGAAGATTGAAAGAGAGTGAGATGCCAGCTCCTTTCATTCAGTCAGTAGCTTCAAACATTTCTGGTATATGAATAACATGATGTTTTTCAATGGCAAAAATCAATGAATATTGTAAATGCACAAACTGTAATTTCTCCGCATTGCAAGGTGCAATTCTGAAATTTTTTGCTTTTTCCTGCTCCTCTTAGCATGATAAAGAAGATTCAAAGAGAGTGAGATGCCAGCTCCTTTCATTCAGTCAGTAGCTTCAAACATTTCTGGTATATGAATAACATGATGTTTTTCAATGGCAAAAATCAATGAATATTGTAAATGCACAAACAGTAATTTCTCCGCATTGCAAGGTGCAATTCTGAAATTTTTTGCTTTTTCCTGCTCCTCTTAGCATGATAAAGAAGATTCAAAGAGAGTGAGATGCCAGCTCCTTTCATTCAGTCAGTAGCTTCAATCATTTCTGGACGTTTTTCAATGGCAAAAATCAATGAATATTGTAAATGCACAAACAGTAATTTCTCTGCATTGCAAGGTGCAATTCTGAAATTTTTTGCTTTTTCCTGCTCCTCTTAGCATGATAAAGAAGATTCAAAGAGAGTGAGATGTCAGCTCCTTTCATTCAGTCAGTAGCTTCAAACATTTCTGGTATATGAATAACATGATGTTTTTCAATGGCAAAAATCAATGAATATTGTAAATGCACAAACAGTAATTTCTCCGCATTGCAAGGTGCAATTCTGAAATTTTTTGCTTTTTCCTGCTCCTCTTAGCATGATAAAGAAGATTCAAAGAGAGTGAGATGCCAGCTCCTTTCATTCAGTCAGTAGCTTCAATCATTTCTGGACGTTTTTCAATGGCAAAAATCAATGAATATTGTAAATGCACAAACAGTAATTTCTCTGCATTGCAAGGTGCAATTCTGAAATTTTTTGCTTTTTCCTGCTCCTCTTAGCATGATAAAGAAGATTCAAAGAGAGTGAGATGCCAGCTCCTTTCGTTCAGTCAGTAGCTTCAATCATTTCTGGACGTTTTTCAATGGCAAAAATCATTGAATATTATAAATGCACAAACAGTAATTTCTCCGCATTGCAAGGTGCAATTCTGAAATTTTTTACTTTTTCCTGATCCTCTTAGCATGATAAAGAAGATTCAAAGAGAGTGAGATGCCAGCTCCTTTCATTCAGTCAGTAGCTTCAAACATTTCTGGTATATGAATAACATGATGTTTTTCAATGGCAAAAATCAATGAATATTGTAAATGCACAAACAGTAATTTCTCCGCATTGCAAGGTGCAATTCTGAAATTTTTTGCTTTTTCCTGCTCCTCTTAGCATGATAAAGAAGATTCAAAGAGAGTGAGATGCCAGCTCCTTTCATTCAGTCAGTAGCTTCAATCATTTCTGGACGTTTTTCAATGGCAAAAATCAATGAATATTGTAAATGCACAAACAGTAATTTCTCTGCATTGCAAGGTGCAATTCTGAAATTTTTTGCTTTTTCCTGCTCCTCTTAGCATGATAAAGAAGATTCAAAGAGAGTGAGATGTCAGCTCCTTTCATTCAGTCAGTAGCTTCAAACATTTCTGGTATATGAATAACATGATGTTTTTCAATGGCAAAAATCAATGAATATTGTAAATGCACAAACAGTAATTTCTCCGCATTGCAAGGTGCAATTCTGAAATTTTTTGCTTTTTCCTGCTCCTCTTAGCATGATAAAGAAGATTCAAAGAGAGTGAGATGCCAGCTCCTTTCATTCAGTCAGTAGCTTCAATCATTTCTGGACGTTTTTCAATGGCAAAAATCAATGAATATTGTAAATGCACAAACAGTAATTTCTCTACATTGCAAGGTGCAATTCTGAAATTTTTTGCTTTTTCCTGCTCCTCTTAGCATGATAAAGAAGATTCAAAGAGAGTGAGATGCCAGCTCCTTTCGTTCAGTCAGTAGCTTCAATCATTTCTGGACGTTTTTCAATGGCAAAAATCATTGAATATTATAAATGCACAAACAGTAATTTCTCCGCATTGCAAGGTGCAATTCTGAAATTTTTTACTTTTTCCTGATCCTCTTAGCATGATAAAGAAGATTCAAAGAGAGTGAGATGCCAGCTCCTTTAATTCAGTCAGTAGCTTCAATCATTTCTGGTATATGAATAACATGATGTTTTTCAATGGCAAAAATCAATGAATATTGTAAATGCACAAACAGTAATTTCTCCGCATTGCAAGGTGCAATTCTGAAATTTTTTGCTTTTTCCTGCTCCTCTTAGCATGATAAAGAAGATTCAAAGAGAGTGAGATGCCAGCTCCTTTCATTCAGTCAGTAGCTTCAATCATTTCTGGACGTTTTTCAATGGCAAAAATCAATGAATATTGTAAATGCACAAACAGTAATTTCTCCGCATTGCAAGGTGCAATTCTGAAATTTTTTGATTTTTCCTGCTCCTCTTAGCATGATAAAGAAGATTCAAAGAGAGTGAGATGCCAGCTACTTTCATTCAGTCAGTAGCTTCAAACATTTCTGGTATATGAATAACATAATGTTTTTCAATGGCAAAAATCAATGAATATTGTAAATGCACAAACAGTAATTTCTCCGCATTGCAAGGTGCAAGTCTGAAATTTTTTGCTTTTTCCTGCTCCTCTTAGCATGATAAAGAAGATTCAAAGAGAGTGAGATGCCAGCTACTTTCATTCAGTCAGTAGCTTCAATCATTTCTGGACGTTTTTCAATGGTAAAAATCAATGAATATTGTAAATGCACAAACAGTAATTTCTCCACATTGCAAGGTGCAATTCTGAAATTTTTTGCTTTTTCCTGCTCCTCTTAGCATGATAAAGAAGATTCAAAGAGAGTGAGATGCCAGCTCCTTTCATTCAGTCAGTAGCTTCAAACATTTCTGGTATATGAATAACATGATGTTTTTCAATGGCAAAAATCAATGAATATTGTAAATGCACAAACAGTAATTTCTCCGCATTGCAAGGTGCAATTCTGAAATTTTTTGCTTTTTCCTGCTCCTCTTAGCATGATAAAGAAGATTCAAAGAGAGTGAGATGCCAGCTCCTTTCATTCAGTCAGTAGCTTCAATCATTTCTGGATGTTTTTCAATGGCAAAAATCAATGAATATTGTAAATGCACAAACTGTAATTTCTCCGCATTGCAAGGTGCAATTCTGAAATTTTTTGCTTTTTCCTGCTCCTCTTAGCATGATAAAGAAGATTCAAAGAGAGTGAGATGCCAGCTCCTTTCATTCAGTCAGTAGCTTCAATCATTTCTGGACGTTTTTCAATGGCAAAAATCAATGAATATTGTAAATGCACAAACAGTAATTTCTCCGCATTGCAAGGTGCAATTCTGAAATTTTTTGCTTTTTCCTGCTCCTCTTAGCATGATAAAGAAGATTCAAAGAGAGTGAGATGCCAGCTCCTTTCATTCAGTCAGTACCTTCAATCATTTCTGGACGTTTTTCAATGGCAAAAATCAATGAATATTGTAAATGCACAAACAGTAATTTCTCCGCATTGCAAGGTGCAATTCTGAAATTTTTTGCTTTTTCCCGCTCCTCTTAGCATGATAAAGAAGATTCAAAGAGAGTGAGGTGCCAGCTCCTTTCATTCAGTCAGTAGCTTCAAACATTTCTGGTATATGAATAACATGTTTTTCAATGGCAAAAATCAATGAATATTGTAAATGCACAAACAGTAATTTCTCCGCATTGCAAGGTGCAATTCTGAAATTTTTTGATTTTTCCTGCTCCTCTTAGCATGATAAAGAAGATTCAAAGAGAGTGAGATGCCAGCTCCTTTCATTCAGTCAGTAGCTTCAATCATTTCTGGTATATGAAAAACATGTTTTTCAATGGCAAAAATCAATGAATATTGTAAATGCACAAACAGTAATATCTCCACATTGCACGGTGCAATTCTGAAATTTTTAGCTTTTTCCTGTTAATCCTAGCATGATAAAGAAGATTCAAAGAGAGTGAGATGCCAGCTCCTTTCATTCAGTCAGTAGCTTCAAACATTTCTGGTATATGAAAAACATGTTTTTCAATGGCAAAAATCAATGAATATTGTAAATGCACAAACAGTAATATCTCCACATTGCAAGGTGCAATTCTGAAATTTTTTGCTTTTTCCTGCTAATCCTAGCATGATAAAGAAGATTCAAAGAGAGTGAGATGCCAGCTCCTTTCATTCAGTCAGTAGCTTCAAACATTTCTGGTATATGAAAAACATGTTTTTCAATGGCAAAAATCAATGAATATTGTAAATGCACAAACAGTAATATCTCCACATTGCACGGTGCAATTCTGAAATTTTTAGCTTTTTCCTGTTAATCCTAGCATGATAAAGAAGATTCAAAGAGAGTGAGATGCCAGCTCCTTTCATTCAGTCAGTAGCTTCAAACATTTCTGGTATATGAAAAACATGTTTTTCAATGGCAAAAATCAATGAATATTGTAAATGCACAAACAGTAATATCTCCACATTGCAAGGTGCAATTCTGAAATTTTTTGCTTTTTCCTGCTAATCCTAGCATGATAAAGAAGATTCAAAGAGAGTGAGATGCCAGCTCCTTTCATTCAGTCAGTAGCTTCAAACATTTCTGGTATATGAAAAACATGTTTTTCAATGGCAAAAATCAATGAATATTGTAAATGCACAAACAGTAATATCTCCACATTGCAAGGTGCAATTCTGAAATTTTTTGCTTTTTCCTGCTAATCCTAGCATGATAAAGAAGATTCAAAGAGAGTGAGATGCCAGCTCCTTTCATTCAGTCAGTAGCTTCAAACATTTCTGGTATATGAAAAACATGTTTTTCAATGGCAAAAATCAATGAATATTGTAAATGCACAAACAGTAATATCTCCACATTGCACGGTGCAATTCTGAAATTTTTAGCTTTTTCCTGTTAATCCTAGCATGATAAAGAAGATTCAAAGAGAGTGAGATGCCAGCTACTTTCATTCAGTCAGTAGCTTCAAACATTTCTGGTATATGAAAAACATGTTTTTCAATGGCAAAAATCAATGAATATTGTAAATGCACAAACAGTAATATCTCCACATTGCAAGGTGCAATTCTGAAATTTTTTGCTTTTTCCTGCTAATCCTAGCATGATAAAGAAGATTCAAAGAGAGTGAGATGCCAGCTCCTTTCATTCAGTCAGTAGCTTCAAACATTTCTGATATATGAAAAACATGTTTTTCAATGGCAAAAATCAATGAATATTGTAAATGCACAAACAGTAATATCTCCACATTGCACGGTGCAATTCTGAAATTTTTAGCTTTTTCCTGTTAATCCTAGCATGATAAAGAAGATTCAAAGAGAGTGAGATGCCAGCTCCTTTCATTCAGTCAGTAGCTTCAAACATTTCTGGTATATGAAAAACATGTTTTTCAATGGCAAAAATCAATGAATATTGTAAATGCACAAACAGTAATATCTCCACATTGCAAGGTGCAATTCTGAAATTTTTTGCTTTTTCCTGCTAATCCTAGCATGATAAAGAAGATTCAAAGAGAGTGAGATGCCAGCTCCTTTCATTCAGTCAGTAGCTTCAAACATTTCTGGTATATGAAAAACATGTTTTTCAATGGCAAAAATCAATGAATATTGTAAATGCACAAACAGTAATATCTCCACATTGCACGGTGCAATTCTGAAATTTTTAGCTTTTTCCTGTTAATCCTAGCATGATAAAGAAGATTCAAAGAGAGTGAGATGCCAGCTCCTTTCATTCAGTCAGTAGCTTCAAACATTTCTGGTATATGAAAAACATGTTTTTCAATGGCAAAAATCAATGAATATTGTAAATGCACAAACAGTAATATCTCCACATTGCAAGGTGCAATTCTGAAATTTTTTGCTTTTTCCTGCTAATCCTAGCATGATAAAGAAGATTCAAAGAGAGTGAGATGCCAGCTCCTTTCATTCAGTCAGTAGCTTCAAACATTTCTGGTATATGAAAAACATGTTTTTCAATGGCAAAAATCAATGAATATTGTAAATGCACAAACAGTAATATCTCCACATTGCACGGTGCAATTCTGAAATTTTTAGCTTTTTCCTGTTAATCCTAGCATGATAAAGAAGATTCAAAGAGAGTGAGATGCCAGCTCCTTTCATTCAGTCAGTAGCTTCAATCATTTCTGGACGTTTTTCAATGGCAAAAATCAATGAATATTGTAAATGCACAAACAGTAATTTCTCTGCATTGCAAGGTGCAATTCTGAAATTTTTTGCTTTTTCCTGCTCCTCTTAGCATGATAAAGAAGATTCAAAGAGAGTGAGATGTCAGCTCCTTTCATTCAGTCAGTAGCTTCAAACATTTCTGGTATATGAATAACATGATGTTTTTCAATGGCAAAAATCAATGAATATTGTAAATGCACAAACAGTAATTTCTCCGCATTGCAAGGTGCAATTCTGAAATTTTTTGCTTTTTCCTGCTCCTCTTAGCATGATAAAGAAGATTCAAAGAGAGTGAGATGCCAGCTCCTTTCATTCAGTCAGTAGCTTCAATCATTTCTGGACGTTTTTCAATGGCAAAAATCAATGAATATTGTAAATGCACAAACAGTAATTTCTCTGCATTGCAAGGTGCAATTCTGAAATTTTTTGCTTTTTCCTGCTCCTCTTAGCATGATAAAGAAGATTCAAAGAGAGTGAGATGCCAGCTCCTTTCATTCAGTCAGTAGCTTCAATCATTTCTGGACGTTTTTCAATGGTAAAAATCAATGAATATTGTAAATGCACAAACAGTAATTTCTCCACATTGCAAGGTGCAATTCTGAAATTTTTTGCTTTTTCCTGCTCTTAGCATGATAAAGAAGATTCAAAGAGAGTGAGATGCCAGCTCCTTTCATTCAGTCAGTAGCTTCAAACATTTCTGGTATATGAATAACATGATGTTTTTCAATGGCAAAAATCAATGAATATTGTAAATGCACAAACAGTAATTTCTCCGCATTGCAAGGTGCAATTCTGAATTTTTTTGCTTTTTCCTGCTCCTCTTAGCATGATAAAGAAGATTCAAAGAGAGTGAGATGCCAGCTCCTTTCATTCAGTCAGTAGCTTCAATCATTTCTGGATGTTTTTCAATGGCAAAAATCAATGAATATTGTAAATGCACAAACTGTAATTTCTCCGCATTGCAAGGTGCAATTCTGAAATTTTTTGCTTTTTCCTGCTCCTCTTAGCATGATAAAGAAGATTCAAAGAGAGTGAGATGCCAGCTCCTTTCATTCAGTCAGTAGCTTCAATCATTTCTGGACGTTTTTCAATGGCAAAAATCAATGAATATTGTAAATGCACAAACAGTAATTTCTCCGCATTGCAAGGTGCAATTCTGAAATTTTTTGCTTTTTCCTGCTCCTCTTAGCATGATAAAGAAGATTCAAAGAGAGTGAGATGCCAGCTCCTTTCATTCAGTCAGTACCTTCAATCATTTCTGGACGTTTTTCAATGGCAAAAATCAATGAATATTGTAAATGCACAAACAGTAATTTCTCCGCATTGCAAGGTGCAATTCTGAAATTTTTGCTTTTTCCCGCCTCCTCTTAGCATGATAAAGAAGATTCAAAGAGAGTGAGGTGCCAGCTCCTTTCATTCAGTCAGTAGCTTCAAACATTTCTGGTATATGAATAACATGTTTTTCAATGGCAAAAATCAATGAATATTGTAAATGCACAACAGTAATTTCTCCGCATTGCAAGGTGCAATTCTGAAATTTTTGCTTTTTTCCTGCTAATCCTAGCATGATAAAGAAGATTCAAAGAGAGTGAGATGCCAGCTCCTTTCATTCAGTCAGTAGCTTCAAACATTTCTGGTATATGAAAAACATGTTTTTCAATGGCAAAAATCCAATGAATATTGTAAATGCACAAACAGTAATATCTCCACATTGCACGGTGCAATTCTGAAATTTTTAGCTTTTTCCTGTTAATCCTAGCATGATAAAGAAGATTCAAAGAGAGTGAGATGCCAGCTACTTTCATTCAGTCAGTAGCTTCAAACATTTCTGGTATATGAAAAACATGTTTTTCAATGGCAAAAATCAATGAATATTGTAAATGCACAAACAGTAATATCTCCACATTGCAAGGTGCAATTCTGAAATTTTTTGCTTTTTCCTGCTAATCCTAGCATGATAAAGAAGATTCAAAGAGAGTGAGATGCCAGCTCCTTTCATTCAGTCAGTAGCTTCAAACATTTCTGATATATGAAAAACATGTTTTTCAATGGCAAAAATCAATGAATATTGTAAATGCACAAACAGTAATATCTCCACATTGCACGGTGCAATTCTGAAATTTTTAGCTTTTTCCTGTTAATCCTAGCATGATAAAGAAGATTCAAAGAGAGTGAGATGCCAGCTCCTTTCATTCAGTCAGTAGCTTCAAACATTTCTGGTATATGAAAAACATGTTTTTCAATGGCAAAAATCAATGAATATTGTAAATGCACAAACAGTAATATCTCCACATTGCAAGGTGCAATTCTGAAATTTTTTGCTTTTTCCTGCTAATCCTAGCATGATAAAGAAGATTCAAAGAGAGTGAGATGCCAGCTCCTTTCATTCAGTCAGTAGCTTCAAACATTTCTGGTATATGAAAAACATGTTTTTCAATGGCAAAAATCAATGAATATTGTAAATGCACAAACAGTAATATCTCCACATTGCACGGTGCAATTCTGAAATTTTTAGCTTTTTCCTGTTAATCCTAGCATGATAAAGAAGATTCAAAGAGAGTGAGATGCCAGCTCCTTTCATTCAGTCAGTAGCTTCAAACATTTCTGGTATATGAAAAACATGTTTTTCAATGGCAAAAATCAATGAATATTGTAAATGCACAAACAGTAATATCTCCACATTGCAAGGTGCAATTCTGAAATTTTTTGCTTTTTCCTGCTAATCCTAGCATGATAAAGAAGATTCAAAGAGAGTGAGATGCCAGCTCCTTTCATTCAGTCAGTAGCTTCAAACATTTCTGGTATATGAAAAACATGTTTTTCAATGGCAAAAATCAATGAATATTGTAAATGCACAAACAGTAATATCTCCACATTGCACGGTGCAATTCTGAAATTTTTAGCTTTTTCCTGTTAATCCTAGCATGATAAAGAAGATTCAAAGAGAGTGAGATGCCAGCTCCTTTCATTCAGTCAGTAGCTTCAATCATTTCTGGACGTTTTTCAATGGCAAAAATCAATGAATATTGTAAATGCACAAACAGTAATTTCTCTGCATTGCAAGGTGCAATTCTGAAATTTTTTGCTTTTTCCTGCTCCTCTTAGCATGATAAAGAAGATTCAAAGAGAGTGAGATGTCAGCTCCTTTCATTCAGTCAGTAGCTTCAAACATTTCTGGTATATGAATAACATGATGTTTTTCAATGGCAAAAATCAATGAATATTGTAAATGCACAAACAGTAATTTCTCCGCATTGCAAGGTGCAATTCTGAAATTTTTTGCTTTTTCCTGCTCCTCTTAGCATGATAAAGAAGATTCAAAGAGAGTGAGATGCCAGCTCCTTTCATTCAGTCAGTAGCTTCAATCATTTCTGGACGTTTTTCAATGGCAAAAATCAATGAATATTGTAAATGCACAAACAGTAATTTCTCTGCATTGCAAGGTGCAATTCTGAAATTTTTTGCTTTTTCCTTCTCCTCTTAGCATGATAAAGAAGATTCAAAGAGAGTGAGATGCCAGCTCCTTTCGTTCAGTCAGTAGCTTCAATCATTTCTGGACGTTTTTCAATGGCAAAAATCATTGAATATTATAAATGCACAAACAGTAATTTCTCCGCATTGCAAGGTGCAATTCTGAAATTTTTTACTTTTTCCTGATCCTCTTAGCATGATAAAGAAGATTCAAAGAGAGTGAGATGCCAGCTCCTTTAATTCAGTCAGTAGCTTCAATCATTTCTGGTATATGAATAACATGATGTTTTTCAATGGCAAAAATCAATGAATATTGTAAATGCACAAACAGTAATTTCTCCGCATTGCAAGGTGCAATTCTGAAATTTTTTGCTTTTTCCTGCTCCTCTTAGCATGATAAAGAAGATTCAAAGAGAGTGAGATGCCAGCTCCTTTCATTCAGTCAGTAGCTTCAATCATTTCTGGACGTTTTTCAATGGCAAAAATCAATGAATATTGTAAATGCACAAACAGTAATTTCTCCGCATTGCAAGGTGCAATTCTGAAATTTTTTGATTTTTCCTGCTCCTCTTAGCATGATAAAGAAGATTCAAAGAGAGTGAGATGCCAGCTACTTTCATTCAGTCAGTAGCTTCAAACATTTCTGGTATATGAATAACATGATGTTTTTCAATGGCAAAAATCAATGAATATTGTAAATGCACAAACAGTAATTTCTCCACATTGCAAGGTGCAATTCTGAAATTTTTTGCTTTTTCCTGCTCCTCTTAGCATGATAAAGAAGATTCAAAGAGAGTGAGATGCCAGCTCCTTTCATTCAGTCAGTAGCTTCAAACATTTCTGGTATATGAATAACATGATGTTTTTCAATGGCAAAAATCAATGAATATTGTAAATGCACAAACAGTAATTTCTCCGCATTGCAAGGTGCAATTCTGAAATTTTTTGCTTTTTCCTGCTCCTCTTAGCATGATAAAGAAGATTCAAAGAGAGTGAGATGCCAGCTCCTTTCATTCAGTCAGTAGCTTCAATCATTTCTGGATGTTTTTCAATGGCAAAAATCAATGAATATTGTAAATGCACAAACTGTAATTTCTCCGCATTGCAAGGTGCAATTCTGAAATTTTTTGCTTTTTCCTGCTCCTCTTAGCATGTTAAAGAAGATTCAAAGAGAGTGAGATGCCAGTTCCTTTCATTCAGTCAGTAGCTTCAATCATTTCTGGACGTTTTTCAGTGGCAAAAATCAATGAATATTGTAAATGCACAAACAGTAATTTCTCCGCATTGCAAGTTGCAATTCTGAAATTTTTTGCTTTTTCCTGCTCCTCTTAGCATGATAAAGAAGATTCAAAGAGAGTGAGATGCCAGCTCCTTTCATTCAGTCAGTACCTTCAATCATTTCTGGACGTTTTTCAATGGCAAAAATCAATGAATATTGTAAATGCACAAACAGTAATTTCTCCGCATTGCAAGGTGCAAGTCTGAAATTTTTTGCTTTTTCCTGCTCCTCTTAGCATGATAAAGAAGATTCAAAGAGAGTGAGATGCCAGCTACTTTCATTCAGTCAGTAGCTTCAATCATTTCTGGACGTTTTTCAATGGTAAAAATCAATGAATATTGTAAATGCACAAACAGTAATTTCTCCACATTGCAAGGTGCAATTCTGAAATTTTTTGCTTTTTCCTGCTCCTCTTAGCATGATAAAGAAGATTGAAAGAGAGTGAGATGCCAGCTCCTTTCATTCAGTCAGTAGCTTCAAACATTTCTGGTATATGAATAACATGATGTTTTTCAATGGCAAAAATCAATGAATATTGTAAATGCACAAACTGTAATTTCTCCGCATTGCAAGGTGCAATTCTGAAATTTTTTGCTTTTTCCTGCTCCTCTTAGCATGATAAAGAAGATTCAAAGAGAGTGAGATGCCAGCTCCTTTCATTCAGTCAGTAGCTTCAAACATTTCTGGTATATGAATAACATGATGTTTTTCAATGGCAAAAATCAATGAATATTGTAAATGCACAAACAGTAATTTCTCCGCATTGCAAGGTGCAATTCTGAAATTTTTTGCTTTTTCCTGCTCCTCTTAGCATGATAAAGAAGATTCAAAGAGAGTGAGATGCCAGCTCCTTTCATTCAGTCAGTAGCTTCAATCATTTCTGGACGTTTTTCAATGGCAAAAATCAATGAATATTGTAAATGCACAAACAGTAATTTCTCTGCATTGCAAGGTGCAATTCTGAAATTTTTTGCTTTTTCCTGCTCCTCTTAGCATGATAAAGAAGATTCAAAGAGAGTGAGATGTCAGCTCCTTTCATTCAGTCAGTAGCTTCAAACATTTCTGGTATATGAATAACATGATGTTTTTCAATGGCAAAAATCAATGAATATTGTAAATGCACAAACAGTAATTTCTCCGCATTGCAAGGTGCAATTCTGAAATTTTTTGCTTTTTCCTGCTCCTCTTAGCATGATAAAGAAGATTCAAAGAGAGTGAGATGCCAGCTCCTTTCATTCAGTCAGTAGCTTCAATCATTTCTGGACGTTTTTCAATGGCAAAAATCAATGAATATTGTAAATGCACAAACAGTAATTTCTCTGCATTGCAAGGTGCAATTCTGAAATTTTTTGCTTTTTCCTGCTCCTCTTAGCATGATAAAGAAGATTCAAAGAGAGTGAGATGCCAGCTCCTTTCGTTCAGTCAGTAGCTTCAATCATTTCTGGACGTTTTTCAATGGCAAAAATCATTGAATATTATAAATGCACAAACAGTAATTTCTCCGCATTGCAAGGTGCAATTCTGAAATTTTTTACTTTTTCCTGATCCTCTTAGCATGATAAAGAAGATTCAAAGAGAGTGAGATGCCAGCTCCTTTAATTCAGTCAGTAGCTTCAATCATTTCTGGTATATGAATAACATGATGTTTTTCAATGGCAAAAATCAATGAATATTGTAAATGCACAAACAGTAATTTCTCCGCATTGCAAGGTGCAATTCTGAAATTTTTTGCTTTTTCCTGCTCCTCTTAGCATGATAAAGAAGATTCAAAGAGAGTGAGATGCCAGCTCCTTTCATTCAGTCAGTAGCTTCAATCATTTCTGGACGTTTTTCAATGGCAAAAATCAATGAATATTGTAAATGCACAAACAGTAATTTCTCCGCATTGCAAGGTGCAATTCTGAAATTTTTTGATTTTTCCTGCTCCTCTTAGCATGATAAAGAAGATTCAAAGAGAGTGAGATGCCAGCTACTTTCATTCAGTCAGTAGCTTCAAACATTTCTGGTATATGAATAACATAATGTTTTTCAATGGCAAAAATCAATGAATATTGTAAATGCACAAACAGTAATTTCTCCGCATTGCAAGGTGCAAGTCTGAAATTTTTTGCTTTTTCCTGCTCCTCTTAGCATGATAAAGAAGATTCAAAGAGAGTGAGATGCCAGCTACTTTCATTCAGTCAGTAGCTTCAATCATTTCTGGACGTTTTTCAATGGTAAAAATCAATGAATATTGTAAATGCACAAACAGTAATTTCTCCACATTGCAAGGTGCAATTCTGAAATTTTTTGCTTTTTCCTGCTCCTCTTAGCATGATAAAGAAGATTCAAAGAGAGTGAGATGCCAGCTCCTTTCATTCAGTCAGTAGCTTCAAACATTTCTGGTATATGAATAACATGATGTTTTTCAATGGCAAAAATCAATGAATATTGTAAATGCACAAACAGTAATTTCTCCGCATTGCAAGGTGCAATTCTGAAATTTTTTGCTTTTTCCTGCTCCTCTTAGCATGATAAAGAAGATTCAAAGAGAGTGAGATGCCAGCTCCTTTCATTCAGTCAGTAGCTTCAATCATTTCTGGATGTTTTTCAATGGCAAAAATCAATGAATATTGTAAATGCACAAACTGTAATTTCTCCGCATTGCAAGGTGCAATTCTGAAATTTTTTGCTTTTTCCTGCTCCTCTTAGCATGATAAAGAAGATTCAAAGAGAGTGAGATGCCAGCTCCTTTCATTCAGTCAGTAGCTTCAATCATTTCTGGACGTTTTTCAATGGCAAAAATCAATGAATATTGTAAATGCACAAACAGTAATTTCTCCGCATTGCAAGGTGCAATTCTGAAATTTTTTGCTTTTTCCTGCTCCTCTTAGCATGATAAAGAAGATTCAAAGAGAGTGAGATGCCAGCTCCTTTCATTCAGTCAGTACCTTCAATCATTTCTGGACGTTTTTCAATGGCAAAAATCAATGAATATTGTAAATGCACAAACAGTAATTTCTCCGCATTGCAAGGTGCAATTCTGAAATTTTTTGCTTTTTCCCGCTCCTCTTAGCATGATAAAGAAGATTCAAAGAGAGTGAGGTGCCAGCTCCTTTCATTCAGTCAGTAGCTTCAAACATTTCTGGTATATGAATAACATGTTTTTCAATGGCAAAAATCAATGAATATTGTAAATGCACAAACAGTAATTTCTCCGCATTGCAAGGTGCAATTCTGAAATTTTTTGATTTTTCCTGCTCCTCTTAGCATGATAAAGAAGATTCAAAGAGAGTGAGATGCCAGCTCCTTTCATTCAGTCAGTAGCTTCAATCATTTCTGGTATATGAAAAACATGTTTTTCAATGGCAAAAATCAATGAATATTGTAAATGCACAAACAGTAATATCTCCACATTGCACGGTGCAATTCTGAAATTTTTAGCTTTTTCCTGTTAATCCTAGCATGATAAAGAAGATTCAAAGAGAGTGAGATGCCAGCTCCTTTCATTCAGTCAGTAGCTTCAAACATTTCTGGTATATGAAAAACATGTTTTTCAATGGCAAAAATCAATGAATATTGTAAATGCACAAACAGTAATATCTCCACATTGCAAGGTGCAATTCTGAAATTTTTTGCTTTTTCCTGCTAATCCTAGCATGATAAAGAAGATTCAAAGAGAGTGAGATGCCAGCTCCTTTCATTCAGTCAGTAGCTTCAAACATTTCTGGTATATGAAAAACATGTTTTTCAATGGCAAAAATCAATGAATATTGTAAATGCACAAACAGTAATATCTCCACATTGCACGGTGCAATTCTGAAATTTTTAGCTTTTTCCTGTTAATCCTAGCATGATAAAGAAGATTCAAAGAGAGTGAGATGCCAGCTCCTTTCATTCAGTCAGTAGCTTCAAACATTTCTGGTATATGAAAAACATGTTTTTCAATGGCAAAAATCAATGAATATTGTAAATGCACAAACAGTAATATCTCCACATTGCAAGGTGCAATTCTGAAATTTTTTGCTTTTTCCTGCTAATCCTAGCATGATAAAGAAGATTCAAAGAGAGTGAGATGCCAGCTCCTTTCATTCAGTCAGTAGCTTCAAACATTTCTGGTATATGAAAAACATGTTTTTCAATGGCAAAAATCAATGAATATTGTAAATGCACAAACAGTAATATCTCCACATTGCAAGGTGCAATTCTGAAATTTTTTGCTTTTTCCTGCTAATCCTAGCATGATAAAGAAGATTCAAAGAGAGTGAGATGCCAGCTCCTTTCATTCAGTCAGTAGCTTCAAACATTTCTGGTATATGAAAAACATGTTTTTCAATGGCAAAAATCAATGAATATTGTAAATGCACAAACAGTAATATCTCCACATTGCACGGTGCAATTCTGAAATTTTTTGCTTTTTCCTGCTAATCCTAGCATGATAAAGAAGATTCAAAGAGAGTGAGATGCCAGCTCCTTTCATTCAGTCAGTAGCTTCAAACATTTCTGGTATATGAAAAACATGTTTTTCAATGGCAAAAATCAATGAATATTGTAAATGCACAAACAGTAATATCTCCACATTGCAAGGTGCAATTCTGAAATTTTTTGCTTTTTCCTGCTAATCCTAGCATGATAAAGAAGATTCAAAGAGAGTGAGATGCCAGCTCCTTTCATTCAGTCAGTAGCTTCAAACATTTCTGGTATATGAAAAACATGTTTTTCAATGGCAAAAATCAATGAATATTGTAAATGCACAAACAGTAATATCTCCACATTGCACGGTGCAATTCTGAAATTTTTAGCTTTTTCCTGTTAATCCTAGCATGATAAAGAAGATTCAAAGAGAGTGAGATGCCAGCTCCTTTCATTCAGTCAGTAGCTTCAAACATTTCTGGTATATGAAAAACATGTTTTTCAATGGCAAAAATCAATGAATATTGTAAATGCACAAACAGTAATATCTCCACATTGCAAGGTGCAATTCTGAAATTTTTTGCTTTTTCCTGCTAATCCTAGCATGATAAAGAAGATTCAAAGAGAGTGAGATGCCAGCTCCTTTCATTCAGTCAGTAGCTTCAAACATTTCTGGTATATGAAAAACATGTTTTTCAATGGCAAAAATCAATGAATATTGTAAATGCACAAACAGTAATATCTCCACATTGCACGGTGCAATTCTGAAATTTTTAGCTTTTTCCTGTTAATCCTAGCATGATAAAGAAGATTCAAAGAGAGTGAGATGCCAGCTCCTTTCATTCAGTCAGTAGCTTCAATCATTTCTGGACGTTTTTCAATGGCAAAAATCAATGAATATTGTAAATGCACAAACAGTAATTTCTCTGCATTGCAAGGTGCAATTCTGAAATTTTTTGCTTTTTCCTGCTCCTCTTAGCATGATAAAGAAGATTCAAAGAGAGTGAGATGTCAGCTCCTTTCATTCAGTCAGTAGCTTCAAACATTTCTGGTATATGAATAACATGATGTTTTTCAATGGCAAAAATCAATGAATATTGTAAATGCACAAACAGTAATTTCTCCGCATTGCAAGGTGCAATTCTGAAATTTTTTGCTTTTTCCTGCTCCTCTTAGCATGATAAAGAAGATTCAAAGAGAGTGAGATGCCAGCTCCTTTCATTCAGTCAGTAGCTTCAATCATTTCTGGACGTTTTTCAATGGCAAAAATCAATGAATATTGTAAATGCACAAACAGTAATTTCTCTGCATTGCAAGGTGCAATTCTGAAATTTTTTGCTTTTTCCTGCTCCTCTTAGCATGATAAAGAAGATTCAAAGAGAGTGAGATGCCAGCTCCTTTCGTTCAGTCAGTAGCTTCAATCATTTCTGGACGTTTTTCAATGGCAAAAATCATTGAATATTATAAATGCACAAACAGTAATTTCTCCGCATTGCAAGGTGCAATTCTGAAATTTTTTACTTTTTCCTGATCCTCTTAGCATGATAAAGAAGATTCAAAGAGAGTGAGATGCCAGCTCCTTTAATTCAGTCAGTAGCTTCAATCATTTCTGGTATATGAATAACATGATGTTTTTCAATGGCAAAAATCAATGAATATTGTAAATGCACAAACAGTAATTTCTCCGCATTGCAAGGTGCAATTCTGAAATTTTTTGCTTTTTCCTGCTCCTCTTAGCATGATAAAGAAGATTCAAAGAGAGTGAGATGCCAGCTCCTTTCATTCAGTCAGTAGCTTCAATCATTTCTGGACGTTTTTCAATGGCAAAAATCAATGAATATTGTAAATGCACAAACAGTAATTTCTCCGCATTGCAAGGTGCAATTCTGAAATTTTTTGATTTTTCCTGCTCCTCTTAGCATGATAAAGAAGATTCAAAGAGAGTGAGATGCCAGCTACTTTCATTCAGTCAGTAGCTTCAAACATTTCTGGTATATGAATAACATGATGTTTTTCAATGGCAAAAATCAATGAATATTGTAAATGCACAAACAGTAATTTCTCCACATTGCAAGGTGCAATTCTGAAATTTTTTGCTTTTTCCTGCTCCTCTTAGCATGATAAAGAAGATTCAAAGAGAGTGAGATGCCAGCTCCTTTCATTCAGTCAGTAGCTTCAAACATTTCTGGTATATGAATAACATGATGTTTTTCAATGGCAAAAATCAATGAATATTGTAAATGCACAAACAGTAATTTCTCCGCATTGCAAGGTGCAATTCTGAAATTTTTTGCTTTTTCCTGCTCCTCTTAGCATGATAAAGAAGATTCAAAGAGAGTGAGATGCCAGCTCCTTTCATTCAGTCAGTAGCTTCAATCATTTCTGGATGTTTTTCAATGGCAAAAATCAATGAATATTGTAAATGCACAAACTGTAATTTCTCCGCATTGCAAGGTGCAATTCTGAAATTTTTTGCTTTTTCCTGCTCCTCTTAGCATGTTAAAGAAGATTCAAAGAGAGTGAGATGCCAGCTCCTTTCATTCAGTCAGTAGCTTCAATCATTTCTGGACGTTTTTCAGTGGCAAAAATCAATGAATATTGTAAATGCACAAACAGTAATTTCTCCGCATTGCAAGGTGCAATTCTGAAATTTTTTGCTTTTTCCTGCTCCTCTTAGCATGATAAAGAAGATTCAAAGAGAGTGAGATGCCAGCTCCTTTCATTCAGTCAGTACCTTCAATCATTTCTGGACGTTTTTCAATGGCAAAAATCAATGAATATTGTAAATGCACAAACAGTAATTTCTCCGCATTGCAAGGTGCAAGTCTGAAATTTTTTGCTTTTTCCTGCTCCTCTTAGCATGATAAAGAAGATTCAAAGAGAGTGAGATGCCAGCTACTTTCATTCAGTCAGTAGCTTCAATCATTTCTGGACGTTTTTCAATGGTAAAAATCAATGAATATTGTAAATGCACAAACAGTAATTTCTCCACATTGCAAGGTGCAATTCTGAAATTTTTTGCTTTTTCCTGCTCCTCTTAGCATGATAAAGAAGATTCAAAGAGAGTGAGATGCCAGCTCCTTTCATTCAGTCAGTAGCTTCAAACATTTCTGGTATATGAATAACATGATGTTTTTCAATGGCAAAAATCAATGAATATTGTAAATGCACAAACTGTAATTTCTCCGCATTGCAAGGTGCAATTCTGAAATTTTTTGCTTTTTCCTGCTCCTCTTAGCATGATAAAGAAGATTCAAAGAGAGTGAGATGCCAGCTCCTTTCATTCAGTCAGTAGCTTCAAACATTTCTGGTATATGAATAACATGATGTTTTTCAATGGCAAAAATCAATGAATATTGTAAATGCACAAACAGTAATTTCTCCGCATTGCAAGGTGCAATTCTGAAATTTTTTGCTTTTTCCTGCTCCTCTTAGCATGATAAAGAAGATTCAAAGAGAGTGAGATGCCAGCTCCTTTCATTCAGTCAGTAGCTTCAATCATTTCTGGACGTTTTTCAATGGCAAAAATCAATGAATATTGTAAATGCACAAACAGTAATTTCTCTGCATTGCAAGGTGCAATTCTGAAATTTTTTGCTTTTTCCTGCTCCTCTTAGCATGATAAAGAAGATTCAAAGAGAGTGAGATGTCAGCTCCTTTCATTCAGTCAGTAGCTTCAAACATTTCTGGTATATGAAAAACATGTTTTTCAATGGCAAAAATCAATGAATATTGTAAATGCACAAACAGTAATATCTCCACATTGCAAGGTGCAATTCTGAAATTTTTTGCTTTTTCCTGCTCCTCTTAGCATGATAAAGAAGATTCAAAGAGAGTGAGATGCCAGCTCCTTTCATTCAGTCAGTAGCTTCAATCATTTCTGGACGTTTTTCAATGGCAAAAATCAATGAATATTGTAAATGCACAAACAGTAATTTCTCCGCATTGCAAGGTGCAATTCTGAAATTTTTTGATTTTTCCTGCTCCTCTTAGCATGATAAAGAAGATTCAAAGAGAGTGAGATGCCAGCTACTTTCATTCAGTCAGTAGCTTCAAACATTTCTGGTATATGAATAACATAATGTTTTTCAATGGCAAAAATCAATGAATATTGTAAATGCACAAACAGTAATTTCTCCGCATTGCAAGGTGCAAGTCTGAAATTTTTTGCTTTTTCCTGCTCCTCTTAGCATGATAAAGAAGATTCAAAGAGAGTGAGATGCCAGCTACTTTCATTCAGTCAGTAGCTTCAATCATTTCTGGACGTTTTTCAATGGTAAAAATCAATGAATATTGTAAATGCACAAACAGTAATTTCTCCACATTGCAAGGTGCAATTCTGAAATTTTTTGCTTTTTCCTGCTCCTCTTAGCATGATAAAGAAGATTCAAAGAGAGTGAGATGCCAGCTCCTTTCATTCAGTCAGTAGCTTCAAACATTTCTGGTATATGAATAACATGATGTTTTTCAATGGCAAAAATCAATGAATATTGTAAATGCACAAACAGTAATTTCTCCGCATTGCAAGGTGCAATTCTGAAATTTTTTGCTTTTTCCTGCTCCTCTTAGCATGATAAAGAAGATTCAAAGAGAGTGAGATGCCAGCTCCTTTCATTCAGTCAGTAGCTTCAATCATTTCTGGATGTTTTTCAATGGCAAAAATCAATGAATATTGTAAATGCACAAACTGTAATTTCTCCGCATTGCAAGGTGCAATTCTGAAATTTTTTGCTTTTTCCCGCTCCTCTTAGCATGATAAAGAAGATTCAAAGAGAGTGAGGTGCCAGCTCCTTTCATTCAGTCAGTAGCTTCAAACATTTCTGGTATATGAATAACATGTTTTTCAATGGCAAAAATCAATGAATATTGTAAATGCACAAACAGTAATTTCTCCGCATTGCAAGGTGCAATTCTGAAATTTTTTGATTTTTCCTGCTCCTCTTAGCATGATAAAGAAGATTCAAAGAGAGTGAGATGCCAGCTCCTTTCATTCAGTCAGTAGCTTCAATCATTTCTGGTATATGAAAAACATGTTTTTCAATGGCAAAAATCAATGAATATTGTAAATGCACAAACAGTAATATCTCCACATTGCACGGTGCAATTCTGAAATTTTTAGCTTTTTCCTGTTAATCCTAGCATGATAAAGAAGATTCAAAGAGAGTGAGATGCCAGCTCCTTTCATTCAGTCAGTAGCTTCAAACATTTCTGGTATATGAAAAACATGTTTTTCAATGGCAAAAATCAATGAATATTGTAAATGCACAAACAGTAATATCTCCACATTGCAAGGTGCAATTCTGAAATTTTTTGCTTTTTCCTGTTAATCCTAGCATGATAAAGAAGATTCAAAGAGAGTGAGATGCCAGCTCCTTTCATTCAGTCAGTAGCTTCAAACATTTCTGGTATATGAAAAACATGTTTTTCAATGGCAAAAATCAATGAATATTGTAAATGCACAAACAGTAATATCTCCACATTGCAAGGTGCAATTCTGAAATTTTTTGCTTTTTCCTGCTAATCCTAGCATGATAAAGAAGATTCAAAGAGAGTGAGATGCCAGCTCCTTTCATTCAGTCAGTAGCTTCAAACATTTCTGGTATATGAAAAACATGTTTTTCAATGGCAAAAATCAATGAATATTGTAAATGCACAAACAGTAATATCTCCACATTGCACGGTGCAATTCTGAAATTTTTAGCTTTTTCCTGTTAATCCTAGCATGATAAAGAAGATTCAAAGAGAGTGAGATGCCAGCTCCTTTCATTCAGTCAGTAGCTTCAAACATTTCTGGTATATGAAAAACATGTTTTTCAATGGCAAAAATCAATGAATATTGTAAATGCACAAACAGTAATATCTCCACATTGCAAGGTGCAATTCTGAAATTTTTTGCTTTTTCCTGTTAATCCTAGCATGATAAAGAAGATTCAAAGAGAGTGAGATGCCAGCTCCTTTCATTCAGTCAGTAGCTTCAAACATTTCTGGTATATGAAAAACATGTTTTTCAATGGCAAAAATCAATGAATATTGTAAATGCACAAACAGTAATATCTCCACATTGCAAGGTGCAATTCTGAAATTTTTTGCTTTTTCCTGCTAATCCTAGCATGATAAAGAAGATTCAAAGAGAGTGAGATGCCAGCTCCTTTCATTCAGTCAGTAGCTTCAAACATTTCTGGTATATGAAAAACATGTTTTTCAATGGCAAAAATCAATGAATATTGTAAATGCACAAACAGTAATATCTCCACATTGCACGGTGCAATTCTGAAATTTTTAGCTTTTTCCTGTTAATCCTAGCATGATAAAGAAGATTCAAAGAGAGTGAGATGCCAGCTCCTTTCATTCAGTCAGTAGCTTCAAACATTTCTGGTATATGAAAAACATGTTTTTCAATGGCAAAAATCAATGAATATTGTAAATGCACAAACAGTAATATCTCCACATTGCAAGGTGCAATTCTGAAATTTTTTGCTTTTTCCTGCTAATCCTAGCATGATAAAGAAGATTCAAAGGGAGTGAGATGCCAGCTCCTTTCATTCAGTCAGTAGCTTCAATCATTTCTGGTATATGAAAAACATGTTTTTCAATGGCAAAAATCAATGAATATTGTAAATGCACAAACAGTAATATCTCCACATTGCACGGTGCAATTCTGAAATTTTTAGCTTTTTCCTGTTAATCCTAGCATGATAAAGAAGATTCAAAGAGAGTGAGATGCCAGCTCCTTTCATTCAGTCAGTAGCTTCAAACATTTCTGGTATATGAAAAACATGTTTTTCAATGGCAAAAATCAATGAATATTGTAAATGCACAAACAGTAATATCTCCACATTGCAAGGTGCAATTCTGAAATTTTTTGCTTTTTCCTGTTAATCCTAGCATGATAAAGAAGATTCAAAGAGAGTGAGATGCCAGCTCCTTTCATTCAGTCAGTAGCTTCAAACATTTCTGGTATATGAAAAACATGTTTTTCAATGGCAAAAATCAATGAATATTGTAAATGCACAAACAGTAATATCTCCACATTGCAAGGTGCAATTCTGAAATTTTTTGCTTTTTCCTGCTAATCCTAGCATGATAAAGAAGATTCAAAGAGAGTGAGATGCCAGCTCCTTTCATTCAGTCAGTAGCTTCAAACATTTCTGGTATATGAAAAACATGTTTTTCAATGGCAAAAATCAATGAATATTGTAAATGCACAAACAGTAATATCTCCACATTGCACGGTGCAATTCTGAAATTTTTAGCTTTTTCCTGTTAATCCTAGCATGATAAAGAAGATTCAAAGAGAGTGAGATGCCAGCTCCTTTCATTCAGTCAGTAGCTTCAAACATTTCTGGTATATGAAAAACATGTTTTTCAATGGCAAAAATCAATGAATATTGTAAATGCACAAACAGTAATATCTCCACATTGCAAGGTGCAATTCTGAAATTTTTTGCTTTTTCCTGCTAATCCTAGCATGATAAAGAAGATTCAAAGAGAGTGAGATGCCAGCTCCTTTCATTCAGTCAGTAGCTTCAAACATTTCTGGTATATGAAAAACGTTTTTCAATGGCAAAAATCAATGAATATTGTAAATGCACAAACAGTAATATCTCCACATTGCACGGTGCAATTCTGAAATTTTTAGCTTTTTCCTGTTAATCCTAGCATGATAAAGAAGATTCAAAGAGAGTGAGATGCCAGCTCCTTTCATTCAGTCAGTAGCTTCAAACATTTCTGGTATATGAAAAACATGTTTTTCAATGGCAAAAATCAATGAATATTGTAAATGCACAAACAGTAATATCTCCACATTGCAAGGTGCAATTCTGAAATTTTTTGCTTTTTCCTGTTAATCCTAGCATGACAAAGAAGATTCAAAGAGAGTGAGATGCCAGCTCCTTTCATTCAGTCAGTAGCTTCAAACATTTCTGGTATATGAAAAACATGTTTTTCAATGGCAAAAATCAATGAATATTGTAAATGCACAAACAGTAATATCTCCACATTGCAAGGTGCAATTCTGAAATTTTTTGCTTTTTCCTGCTAATCCTAGCATGATAAAGAAGATTCAAAGAGAGTGAGATGCCAGCTCCTTTCATTCAGTCAGTAGCTTCAAACATTTCTGGTATATGAAAAACATGTTTTTCAATGGCAAAAATCAATGAATATTGTAAATGCACAAACAGTAATATCTCCACATTGCACGGTGCAATTCTGAAATTTTTAGCTTTTTCCTGTTAATCCTAGCATGATAAAGAAGATTCAAAGAGAGTGAGATGCCAGCTCCTTTCATTCAGTCAGTAGCTTCAAACATTTCTGGTATATGAAAAACATGTTTTTCAATGGCAAAAATCAATGAATATTGTAAATGCACAAACAGTAATATCTCCACATTGCAAGGTGCAATTCTGAAATTTTTTGCTTTTTCCTGCTAATCCTAGCATGATAAAGAAGATTCAAAGAGAGTGAGATGCCAGCTCCTTTCATTCAGTCAGTAGCTTCAAACATTTCTGGTATATGAAAAACATGTTTTTCAATGGCAAAAATCAATGAATATTGTAAATGCACAAACAGTAATATCTCCACATTGCAAGGTGCAATTCTGAAATTTTTTGCTTTTTCCTGCTAATCCTAGCATGATAAAGAAGATTCAAAGAGAGTGAGATGCCAGCTCCTTTCATTCAGTCAGTAGCTTCAATCATTTCTGGTATATGAATAACATGATGTTTTTCAATGGCAAAAATCAATGAATATTGTAAATGCACAAACAGTAATTTCTCCGCATTGCAAGGTGCAATTCTGAAATTTTTTGCTTTTTCCTGCTCCTCTTAGCATGATAAAGAAGATTCAAAGAGAGTGAGATGCCAGCTCCTTTCATTCAGTCAGTAGCTTCAATCATTTCTGGACGTTTTTCAATGGCAAAAATCAATGAATATTGTAAATGCACAAACAGTAATTTCTCCGCATTGCAAGGTGCAATTCTGAAATTTTTTGATTTTTCCTGCTCCTCTTAGCATGATAAAGAAGATTCAAAGAGAGTGAGATGCCAGCTACTTTCATTCAGTCAGTAGCTTCAAACATTTCTGGTATATGAATAACATAATGTTTTTCAATGGCAAAAATCAATGAATATTGTAAATGCACAAACAGTAATTTCTCCGCATTGCAAGGTGCAAGTCTGAAATTTTTTGCTTTTTCCTGCTCCTCTTAGCATGATAAAGAAGATTCAAAGAGAGTGAGATGCCAGCTACTTTCATTCAGTCAGTAGCTTCAATCATTTCTGGACGTTTTTCAATGGTAAAAATCAATGAATATTGTAAATGCACAAACAGTAATTTCTCCACATTGCAAGGTGCAATTCTGAAATTTTTTGCTTTTTCCTGCTCCTCTTAGCATGATAAAGAAGATTCAAAGAGAGTGAGATGCCAGCTCCTTTCATTCAGTCAGTAGCTTCAAACATTTCTGGTATATGAATAACATGATGTTTTTCAATGGCAAAAATCAATGAATATTGTAAATGCACAAACAGTAATTTCTCCGCATTGCAAGGTGCAATTCTGAAATTTTTTGCTTTTTCCTGCTCCTCTTAGCATGATAAAGAAGATTCAAAGAGAGTGAGATGCCAGCTCCTTTCATTCAGTCAGTAGCTTCAATCATTTCTGGATGTTTTTCAATGGCAAAAATCAATGAATATTGTAAATGCACAAACTGTAATTTCTCCGCATTGCAAGGTGCAATTCTGAAATTTTTTGCTTTTTCCTGTTAATCCTAGCATGATAAAGAAGATTCAAAGAGAGTGAGATGCCAGCTCCTTTCATTCAGTCAGTAGCTTCAAACATTTCTGGTATATGAAAAACATGTTTTTCAATGGCAAAAATCAATGAATATTGTAAATGCACAAACAGTAATATCTCCACATTGCAAGGTGCAATTCTGAAATTTTTTGCTTTTTCCTGCTAATCCTAGCATGATAAAGAAGATTCAAAGAGAGTGAGATGCCAGCTCCTTTCATTCAGTCAGTAGCTTCAATCATTTCTGGTATATGAAAAACATGTTTTTCAATGGCAAAAATCAATGAATATTGTAAATGCACAAACAGTAATATCTCCACATTGCACGGTGCAATTCTGAAATTTTTAGCTTTTTCCTGTTAATCCTAGCATGATAAAGAAGATTCAAAGAGAGTGAGATGCCAGCTCCTTTCATTCAGTCAGTAGCTTCAAACATTTCTGGTATATGAAAAACATGTTTTTCAATGGCAAAAATCAATGAATATTGTAAATGCACAAACAGTAATATCTCCACATTGCAAGGTGCAATTCTGAAATTTTTTGCTTTTTCCTGCTAATCCTAGCATGATAAAGAAGATTCAAAGAGAGTGAGATGCCAGCTCCTTTCATTCAGTCAGTAGCTTCAATCATTTCTGGTATATGAAAAACATGTTTTTCAATGGCAAAAATCAATGAATATTGTAAATGCACAAACAGTAATATCTCCACATTGCACGGTGCAATTCTGAAATTTTTAGCTTTTTCCTGTTAATCCTAGCATGATAAAGAAGATTCAAAGAGAGTGAGATGCCAGCTCCTTTCATTCAGTCAGTAGCTTCAAACATTTCTGGTATATGAAAAACATGTTTTTCAATGGCAAAAATCAATGAATATTGTAAATGCACAAACAGTAATATCTCCACATTGCAAGGTGCAATTCTGAAATTTTTTGCTTTTTCCTGCTAATCCTAGCATGATAAAGAAGATTCAAAGAGAGTGAGATGCCAGCTCCTTTCATTCAGTCAGTAGCTTCAAACATTTCTGGTATATGAAAAACATGTTTTTCAATGGCAAAAATCAATGAATATTGTAAATGCACAAACAGTAATATCTCCACATTGCAAGGTGCAATTCTGAAATTTTTTGCTTTTTCCTGCTAATCCTAGCATGATAAAGAAGATTCAAAGAGAGTGAGATGCCAGCTCCTTTCATTCAGTCAGTAGCTTCAAACATTTCTGGTATATGAAAAACATGTTTTTCAATGGCAAAAATCAATGAATATTGTAAATGCACAAACAGTAATATCTCCACATTGCACGGTGCAATTCTGAAATTTTTAGCTTTTTCCTGTTAATCCTAGCATGATAAAGAAGATTCAAAGAGAGTGAGATGCCAGCTACTTTCATTCAGTCAGTAGCTTCAAACATTTCTGGTATATGAAAAACATGTTTTTCAATGGCAAAAATCAATGAATATTGTAAATGCACAAACAGTAATATCTCCACATTGCAAGGTGCAATTCTGAAATTTTTTGCTTTTTCCTGCTAATCCTAGCATGATAAAGAAGATTCAAAGAGAGTGAGATGCCAGCTCCTTTCATTCAGTCAGTAGCTTCAAACATTTCTGGTATATGAAAAACATGTTTTTCAATGGCAAAAATCAATGAATATTGTAAATGCACAAACAGTAATATCTCCACATTGCACGGTGCAATTCTGAAATTTTTAGCTTTTTCCTGTTAATCCTAGCATGATAAAGAAGATTCAAAGAGAGTGAGATGCCAGCTCCTTTCATTCAGTCAGTAGCTTCAAACATTTCTGGTATATGAAAAACATGTTTTTCAATGGCAAAAATCAATGAATATTGTAAATGCACAAACAGTAATATCTCCACATTGCAAGGTGCAATTCTGAAATTTTTTGCTTTTTCCTGCTAATCCTAGCATGATAAAGAAGATTCAAAGAGAGTGAGATGCCAGCTCCTTTCATTCAGTCAGTAGCTTCAAACATTTCTGGTATATGAAAAACATGTTTTTCAATGGCAAAAATCAATGAATATTGTAAATGCACAAACAGTAATATCTCCACATTGCACGGTGCAATTCTGAAATTTTTAGCTTTTTCCTGTTAATCCTAGCATGATAAAGAAGATTCAAAGAGAGTGAGATGCCAGCTCCTTTCATTCAGTCAGTAGCTTCAAACATTTCTGGTATATGAAAAACATGTTTTTCAATGGCAAAAATCAATGAATATTGTAAATGCACAAACAGTAATATCTCCACATTGCAAGGTGCAATTCTGAAATTTTTTGCTTTTTCCTGCTAATCCTAGCATGATAAAGAAGATTCAAAGAGAGTGAGATGCCAGCTCCTTTCATTCAGTCAGTAGCTTCAAACATTTCTGGTATATGAAAAACATGTTTTTCAATGGCAAAAATCAATGAATATTGTAAATGCACAAACAGTAATATCTCCACATTGCACGGTGCAATTCTGAAATTTTTAGCTTTTTCCTGTTAATCCTAGCATGATAAAGAAGATTCAAAGAGAGTGAGATGCCAGCTCCTTTCATTCAGTCAGTAGCTTCAAACATTTCTGGTATATGAAAAACATGTTTTTCAATGGCAAAAATCAATGAATATTGTAAATGCACAAACAGTAATATCTCCACATTGCAAGGTGCAATTCTGAAATTTTTAGCTTTTTCCTGTTAATCCTAGCATGATAAAGAAGATTCAAAGAGAGTGAGATGCCAGCTCCTTTCATTCAGTCAGTAGCTTCAAACATTTCTGGTATATGAAAAACATGTTTTTCAATGGCAAAAATCAATGAATATTGTAAATGCACAAACAGTAATATCTCCACATTGCAAGGTGCAATTCTGAAATTTTTTGCTTTTTCCTGTTAATCCTAGCATGATAAAGAAGATTCAAAGAGAGTGAGATGCCAGCTCCTTTCATTCAGTCAGTAGCTTCAAACATTTCTGGTATATGAAAAACATGTTTTTCAATGGCAAAAATCAATGAATATTGTAAATGCACAAACAGTAATATCTCCACATTGCAAGGTGCAATTCTGAAATTTTTTGCTTTTTCCTGCTAATCCTAGCATGATAAAGAAGATTCAAAGAGAGTGAGATGCCAGCTCCTTTCATTCAGTCAGTAGCTTCAAACATTTCTGGTATATGAATAACATGATGTTTTTCAATGGCAAAAATCAATGAATATTGTAAATGCACAGTAATTTCTCCGCATTGCAAGGTGCAATTCTGAAATTTTTTGCTTTTCCCTGCTCCTCTTAGCATGATAAAGAAGATTCAAAGAGAGTGAGATGCCAGCTCCTTTCATTCAGTCAGTAGCTTCAATCATTTCTGGACGTTTTTCAATGGCAAAAATCAATGAATATTGTAAATGCACAAACAGTAATTTCTCTGCATTGCAAGGTGCAATTCTGAAATTTTTTGCTTTTTCCTGCTCCTCTTAGCATGATAAAGAAGATTCAAAGAGAGTGAGATGTCAGCTCCTTTCATTCAGTCAGTAGCTTCAAACATTTCTGGTATATGAATAACATGATGTTTTTCAATGGCAAAAATCAATGAATATTGTAAATGCACAAACAGTAATTTCTCCGCATTGCAAGGTGCAATTCTGAAATTTTTTGCTTTTTCCTGCTCCTCTTAGCATGATAAAGAAGATTCAAAGAGAGTGAGATGCCAGCTCCTTTCATTCAGTCAGTAGCTTCAATCATTTCTGGACGTTTTTCAATGGCAAAAATCAATGAATATTGTAAATGCACAAACAGTAATTTCTCTGCATTGCAAGGTGCAATTCTGAAATTTTTTGCTTTTTCCTGCTCCTCTTAGCATGATAAAGAAGATTCAAAGAGAGTGAGATGCCAGCTCCTTTCGTTCAGTCAGTAGCTTCAATCATTTCTGGACGTTTTTCAATGGCAAAAATCATTGAATATTATAAATGCACAAACAGTAATTTCTCCGCATTGCAAGGTGCAATTCTGAAATTTTTTACTTTTTCCTGATCCTCTTAGCATGATAAAGAAGATTCAAAGAGAGTGAGATGCCAGCTCCTTTAATTCAGTCAGTAGCTTCAATCATTTCTGGTATATGAATAACATGATGTTTTTCAATGGCAAAAATCAATGAATATTGTAAATGCACAAACAGTAATTTCTCCGCATTGCAAGGTGCAATTCTGAAATTTTTTGCTTTTTCCTGCTCCTCTTAGCATGATAAAGAAGATTCAAAGAGAGTGAGATGCCAGCTCCTTTCATTCAGTCAGTAGCTTCAATCATTTCTGGACGTTTTTCAATGGCAAAAATCAATGAATATTGTAAATGCACAAACAGTAATTTCTCCGCATTGCAAGGTGCAATTCTGAAATTTTTTGATTTTTCCTGCTCCTCTTAGCATGATAAAGAAGATTCAAAGAGAGTGAGATGCCAGCTACTTTCATTCAGTCAGTAGCTTCAAACATTTCTGGTATATGAATAACATAATGTTTTTCAATGGCAAAAATCAATGAATATTGTAAATGCACAAACAGTAATTTCTCCGCATTGCAAGGTGCAAGTCTGAAATTTTTTGCTTTTTCCTGCTCCTCTTAGCATGATAAAGAAGATTCAAAGAGAGTGAGATGCCAGCTACTTTCATTCAGTCAGTAGCTTCAATCATTTCTGGACGTTTTTCAATGGTAAAAATCAATGAATATTGTAAATGCACAAACAGTAATTTCTCCACATTGCAAGGTGCAATTCTGAAATTTTTTGCTTTTTCCTGCTCCTCTTAGCATGATAAAGAAGATTCAAAGAGAGTGAGATGCCAGCTCCTTTCATTCAGTCAGTAGCTTCAAACATTTCTGGTATATGAATAACATGATGTTTTTCAATGGCAAAAATCAATGAATATTGTAAATGCACAAACAGTAATTTCTCCGCATTGCAAGGTGCAATTCTGAAATTTTTTGCTTTTTCCTGCTCCTCTTAGCATGATAAAGAAGATTCAAAGAGAGTGAGATGCCAGCTCCTTTCATTCAGTCAGTAGCTTCAATCATTTCTGGATGTTTTTCAATGGCAAAAATCAATGAATATTGTAAATGCACAAACTGTAATTTCTCCGCATTGCAAGGTGCAATTCTGAAATTTTTTGCTTTTTCCTGCTCCTCTTAGCATGATAAAGAAGATTCAAAGAGAGTGAGATGCCAGCTCCTTTCATTCAGTCAGTAGCTTCAATCATTTCTGGACGTTTTTCAATGGCAAAAATCAATGAATATTGTAAATGCACAAACAGTAATTTCTCCGCATTGCAAGGTGCAATTCTGAAATTTTTTGCTTTTTCCTGCTCCTCTTAGCATGATAAAGAAGATTCAAAGAGAGTGAGATGCCAGCTCCTTTCATTCAGTCAGTACCTTCAATCATTTCTGGACGTTTTTCAATGGCAAAAATCAATGAATATTGTAAATGCACAAACAGTAATTTCTCCGCATTGCAAGGTGCAATTCTGAAATTTTTTGCTTTTTCCCGCTCCTCTTAGCATGATAAAGAAGATTCAAAGAGAGTGAGGTGCCAGCTCCTTTCATTCAGTCAGTAGCTTCAAACATTTCTGGTATATGAATAACATGTTTTTCAATGGCAAAAATCAATGAATATTGTAAATGCACAAACAGTAATTTCTCCGCATTGCAAGGTGCAATTCTGAAATTTTTTGATTTTTCCTGCTCCTCTTAGCATGATAAAGAAGATTCAAAGAGAGTGAGATGCCAGCTCCTTTCATTCAGTCAGTAGCTTCAATCATTTCTGGTATATGAAAAACATGTTTTTCAATGGCAAAAATCAATGAATATTGTAAATGCACAAACAGTAATATCTCCACATTGCACGGTGCAATTCTGAAATTTTTAGCTTTTTCCTGTTAATCCTAGCATGATAAAGAAGATTCAAAGAGAGTGAGATGCCAGCTCCTTTCATTCAGTCAGTAGCTTCAAACATTTCTGGTATATGAAAAACATGTTTTTCAATGGCAAAAATCAATGAATATTGTAAATGCACAAACAGTAATATCTCCACATTGCAAGGTGCAATTCTGAAATTTTTTGCTTTTTCCTGTTAATCCTAGCATGATAAAGAAGATTCAAAGAGAGTGAGATGCCAGCTCCTTTCATTCAGTCAGTAGCTTCAAACATTTCTGGTATATGAAAAACATGTTTTTCAATGGCAAAAATCAATGAATATTGTAAATGCACAAACAGTAATATCTCCACATTGCAAGGTGCAATTCTGAAATTTTTTGCTTTTTCCTGCTAATCCTAGCATGATAAAGAAGATTCAAAGAGAGTGAGATGCCAGCTCCTTTCATTCAGTCAGTAGCTTCAAACATTTCTGGTATATGAAAAACATGTTTTTCAATGGCAAAAATCAATGAATATTGTAAATGCACAAACAGTAATATCTCCACATTGCACGGTGCAATTCTGAAATTTTTAGCTTTTTCCTGTTAATCCTAGCATGATAAAGAAGATTCAAAGAGAGTGAGATGCCAGCTCCTTTCATTCAGTCAGTAGCTTCAAACATTTCTGGTATATGAAAAACATGTTTTTCAATGGCAAAAATCAATGAATATTGTAAATGCACAAACAGTAATATCTCCACATTGCAAGGTGCAATTCTGAAATTTTTTGCTTTTTCCTGCTAATCCTAGCATGATAAAGAAGATTCAAAGAGAGTGAGATGCCAGCTCCTTTCATTCAGTCAGTAGCTTCAAACATTTCTGGTATATGAAAAACATGTTTTTCAATGGCAAAAATCAATGAATATTGTAAATGCACAAACAGTAATATCTCCACATTGCACGGTGCAATTCTGAAATT
>NW_027367502.1:0-57544 GCF_046119375.1 Phyllobates terribilis | reverse complement strand
GCACTACAGAGTATAGTGGAAGTAGGGGATCGTACCCAAGGGAGTCAAATAATCCATTTTATGCTTTATTTGTAATTAACTAATACGGTTTGGGGGGTTGTTATAAGTAACACAAGTAAGCAAACACGAGAAATAGGAAGTATGGATTAAAACATTCACTCATCAGATCTCAGCATAACAGATAGGCAGTTGATCTTAGATTCCTAATACCTTACATCCATACATTCAATTGGTTGTCCTAAATCTTGTTCTTATAAAGTAACTAGTCCAAATAGTCCTAGAAATACTTATTGAGTTCTAACCAAGAAAATATCAAGATTCAAGAACACAATAGCATTAATCTCAAGGATTAGATAGGTTCATGCAATATCATGGACAAAATTGTCGGATACTCGACATGAATTTGATAGTTCTACACAAATATGCACTCGCAAATAATCTATGCAAATTATGCTCTCTACCAAAAGACAAGACGTTTCAAATCGAATTATCTAGTCTAGCAATATGCTAAACATCAATAGATCGAGTTATCTACTCTAGATAGATCAACACAAATCAATAAAAGCTTAAGCACAAGAAATATCAAAAACAACCTTCAATTGAATTAAACATAAGGGTTCAAAATCTTACAACTAGCCAAATCTGAGAGTTTTAATCCAACAAGTGAAAAGTAAGATTATTTCTTCATCATTTTGGGAGAGAATTAAAAGTCTAAGAGTTTTAGAGAGAAAATGGAATAGAGAGCGAGAGTCAAAAGCCTAGAGAAACTGTTCTTATTCTCTCCCAATTAGGAAAAACCGAAAATAACATCAAAGCCCATAGAAGAAAATGCAGTTTCAAGGACTTCTAGATTTGGCATTGATAGCGCTGACGCTACTGATGAGGCCGAAACGGTCGTTGTGCCTATCAAAGATACCCAACTTAACAATTCCACTAGTAAAGCGGTAAGAAGGGGTCGAATCCCAAGAGAGCCAGAACGTTAATTTATTACTTATGGTGTTACCGAATAGTAACAATGGAGGTTTTGATTGTGATTATTGTAACTAAGAAAAAGCAAAAGTAAAAGTAATGAATGTTGGGTTGTGTAACTAATATGATTATGGAGCTCACTCTATCTAGCATCAGTGCATTGTTTAATCGGAATGTTGATCATCGAATTCTATTAATTTATATTCTGAATTGGTTAGTTTGGTTGTCCTACTCTTTGTTTGTAAATAGCAACTAGTCCAAATAGTCCTAGAAACCCTTATTGTACGCAATAACCAAGGAAATCCCAAGGTTCAAAAGCGCAACAGCATAAAGATCAAAGATAAGTAGGCCTATGCAATACCATTGGCAAATAGCCGATACTCGACACAGGTTTATAATCTCTAAAAAATAAGCACTCACAAATAGTCTATGCAAATTCTGATTGCTACCTAAAAGGCAAGACTTTTCAAATCGAATTATCAAGCCTAGCAATATGATGGATAATTAATCAACCTAGTTTGCAACCTAGATAAAATCAAGATCAATCAATAGTCAATAAAGCACAAGAGATCATAAAACAATCATGAAATTAACTTTAGAATAAAAACATAAGAATTCTCACAAACAAATCCTAAAACAATGGCTTCAGCCTTAAGAGTGAACTATAGAGAGTTTAGCCAGATATAGCCTTAGAAAGCATTGAAGAATATGGATGAATGATGGGAAAACAAATCAGGGAAAGATGATAAAGGTGGAAGCTTTCTTGGAGGCTGCTGCTGAATTCTCTCTAAATGAATGTGGCTAAAGAATAATAAATCCATCATCTAACCTAATTTCTAAAGGCTTAAATAGTATCTAATAAAAGGGAAATAAAATAAATCAAAATAACTAAAAAGATGTGGAAAAACTAATCAGAATCTCAGATAAAATCTTCGATATGGGTCGTCCGTCTCCGTTGTCACGATCGTGACAGGGGTGTCGCGATCGTGACAATGCTCCAGTTCTCAGGTCCGTGGCCAGTAGCGGTCGTGATAGAGAGTCGCGATCGTGATAGGTCAACTGAAGCTAAGTCGCGATCGTGATGGATTGTCGCGGTTGTGACAGCTTCAACTGAGGCTGACTCTCGGTCATGATACTCCATCTCGGTCGTGACAGCTTCTCCTGAGATGGTCTTAGGTCTTCTACAAGCGTCGAGGCAGCTCGGCTTCGCCTCTCGGCTTCTCCTTCGGTGTAGGCGTGGTATACTTCCTCTAGCTCCATCTCGAATGCACTAAAAGTGAGTACAACCGGGATCTCCATGATAAAACCACAAAATACCGCTTACGGGCATCCCGCTAATCCATAAGTAAACTCCATCCTAGATTCCGGGAATACCACTCGTTAAGCACCTAAACACCACTATTCCTAAGCTAATAGTCGCTAGTTAACACCATATAATAAGCTCTTATCACTTAACCCTCGTAAGAAGAAGCTAGTTTGTGCATGGTCTAATGACATACTTCTCTTTGCCACGAGATCATCTAACACGTAGTATTCCTTAATTTGATAAACATAATATCAAATATTTGAAATAATCATTATGTTAGATTATATGTTGCGGTATTTTTTGAAAGGGTGGAGTCGCAACACTCCATGTTAAAGGACATGTTGGGTTTGTCAGTAGGAAGCCTAAACACCATTGTGCAGACAATAAACAACATGTTTGTTTATCAAATCCTTGCAATAAAGGGTGCGATGGAGAAGAGCACTTTCATGCTTCCGGGTGATCTGGAAGATCCTCCTGGCTGGCTGAAGAAGTTCTTTGAGCGTTTGATGTACAAAGTTTGTACGAGTTGCTTGATAATGCTAAAAACGCAAGCCCGGTGGAGTCTCATATGAAGGAGCCACCAGTTGTCGAGACTAAGAAGGGTAGACCTAGGCTAAATGCGCGAAAAACCAGCACTGGACGGAATAAGACGTGGGGAGAGGTTGTAGATGTCAAGTTGGAGAAGAAGAAGGTTGAGGATGAATGTCAAAGGAAGCCCAAGGGTAGAAATACTTCTTAAAAATAACCGAAGAAGTCGTCAAAGGGTTCAAATGCGCAATACCGCAACCTACAATCATACGACGAAGATGAATAGTGTAGTATCATGGTATAAAGAATGTCGAGCCGAGAGTACGTCCACCATCTGTTCATTACCTAGGCTTTGATTGGGGTTCAGAGAATATCGATACCTTTATGTTCACTTACATTTCATGAGTACAAGACGTCGCTGGAGATGGTCATTGCGGATACAATGCCTTTTCTGTATTGGTTGGGTGTGTCGTGGGGATGTATTCTAGTGTGTTATTTGAGCTTTCTAAGTTCATTCAGATGCGTCGTAATTATTGGCAACTGGTGCTTGAGCAAACCAGAGATATCAACGAATTCCTCTTGGAACTAAACACTATCGCATCACCGTGTCCGATAAATTGTTGGATGAATGTCCCTTTTATGGGTTTGGTATTCACAACTCTACAACAAGTTGCCGTTGTTATATTGTCTTGGTTTGGTCCTTGCACATTCCTTACACTCTTTTGCTCCCCCAAGTTCAGAGCCTCCTACTGTAGTGTTTTGTATTGAGCTTGTTGGTGACCAAAATCATTTCGTACCGGCATAATTTCTCAAACATTGCAATTGTATTTAGTTTCTTACATTATAAGATGTATATGTTAACTTGTGAAACATTGCAATTGTCTTTTTTTATGTCAGGTTTGGTTAGTTGATGACTTTACCCCAATTCCACCACCCCTAGATAGTGGACTACATATAAGGATACAAGCGTCGATGGATGGGACATGCATCCAGGATTTTGTTATAGGTTTGAAAGATATTTAAATGAAAGGATGGCGACGGGAAGACCTCATATCTTGAATTAGAGTGATGTGTTTGAGAAGGGCCTGTTTGAGAAGCTTGTTATTTATGTATTTGAATTTATGAGATGTAATGCGAGCATTAAGGAAGATTTTCAGAATCACATTTGACAATTATATGGCGAATATTAGTATATTGTTGTTGTGTTGTGTTCTAGCCATTTAGTATGAAACTTGATTTTTGTTAATATATTATTTAAATGCAAAGTAGCAGGACAAAATGTGATATATGGTATTCACAGTTGGTTACAGCTGGTTTATACCCACAAATGTTACAAGATGGAACCAACACATGTACAACTATCTTGACCAAGAACATTTTACCTATAAAAGAATCTTTGTTAGAAAAAGGTTTCTACACCCACAAGCCTTATTCAACAACCCTGGTTTACACCCACCAAGGTAGATGGCTTATTCATCATCCTCATCAGTCATTACAAATAAAGTGTGTTATTGTGGTTTTCCTTTAGTACAACTAACCGTTGAGGGTCGGTGGAACTTTGGTAGAAGGTTTGGGGGTGTCCAGAATTGGGCACATATGATGTGACGAAACCAAATAATGAAGGAGGTTGTAATTATAATGAATGGATCGATCCACCATTCAGTCAACGAGCTCAAGAGGTTACCAATGGATTGCGGAAAGAGAGAAATGCGTTAAGTTAGCAAAATGAAGGTCTTATGAGGTTTAATTTCAAGGATAAAGAAGATATCAAATATTTGGATAAAGTTAGAGCTCTTAGAGACATAAGGCATCTTAGAGATCCTAACCCATGATTTGACTTTGTTTTTTGAAACTTTGCAAGGAATATGCGGCTTTGTCCTGGGAGAGATATCGGAAGAAGAATCACATTATTTAGAATTTATGTAATGTTAGTTCAACAATATATTATTTAGACTATGTGTAACATTAATCGTCTTGATCTATTGATATTGAGAATTAATGTAATGCTATTTCATGGTAATTGGGACAAATAGCAATATCCTTTTGTAATGGGCTACACACAATTTGTTTTAATGGGACAACAATGTGTACAAATGGCAATATCCTTTTGTAATGGGCTCGTGTGACATCGACCGCAACGACGACGTCGAATGCTGAGGAGGGAAGGGGAGGGTTGCTCGCGCATAGGTGATAGAGGGATAGAAGACTGGGGGGTTTCATGCGCCGCAGTACTAGACGACGTACCCTCTCCGCGTATTTTCTTGCGCCCGGACGCTAAATTGTTACGCTCATCGATGCGCCTTGTTTTCCCTACCCTACTCCTATTGTTTTGCATAGCCGCCTAGTTTTTTATATATTTGTTTCATCAACACATTAAATACGTATATATACTTAAGAATTAATCAAAATTACTTGTCATCATTTGTTCTATAGAAGTATGTAAATACTCATTTACATCTATGGAAAACGAATGCAGAATAACTTTTATAAAAATAAATAAAATAAAATCATCCTTTTACATGAACATTTATGCCAGTTTCATGCAAAAAAAGGTTAGGCATGGACATCATGTAAAAAGTTTATGACTATATAATGCAAATATTAAATTCAATTTAAAAGCAATTAAATGTAAATCAGTCTAACTATAATTAGAAACATAATGTTATGCATTAAAATTGAATGTAATTTCAACATTTCATGCAATTAAATGTCTAATTCAACATTTCATGTATACAAATTTTAAATATGATTTCAATAATTCAAAATGATAATTTCATGCATATAAATATTAAAACTACTTAAATTTATTTCAACTATTATTTTTATTTGCATGTAAATCAATTGTAACTATAATTTTATATAATTTCATTAATTTTTTTTAACTACATCTACTAAATTCTAACTAAATCACAAATCTACTATACATTTATATAACTAAATCTATTATGTTAGTTCAATTCTAACTAAATATCATTTCTTTAAAAACTCATGGATGCATGGATGATGCGGATAAATCCAACACTCGCAAGCGAACGAGTTCGGTTATAGTATCAAGGTGTCGAACACAAGGACTATGTAGTATCAATTGTTACGCCAACGAATAGACTAAGCCAAAGATCACGGAGTGAATAGTTTATGACCGAATTCAAACTAACAAGTAACACGAAGTTATCAATAGAGAAAGACTTCCAAGGTTAGGATCCCCACTATGATGTTTCAATGAGATTAAGACGATATATGGTTAACTTCCAAATTGAATGTCGTCGAAGGACCAACTATCTAATGTCAGCACTACCTCTTCTCAGACGATAAGTGCACGTGCCTAGATTCGACTAGCAATCACTCTCGTGCAAGGCTAACCTAAACTAGACCCTTTACGCTTCTTAGAGATCAAATGACAAACAAATCAACTTCCGCTCTCGCGCTCCGCATAATCTATTCAATCATCGATCAACTACGATAGTTAAAATTCCACTAGAGAAATTAGATCACTCTCATGCAAATAATTCTCAAGTTCTCCCTAGGGATCTAACATGAATTGACAAATGTAAACTCAAATAATCAATCCCTAAAATCAAAATCTCCTCTCGGACTCAAATGATAGTAGGATTCCTATTACAGTAGTATTAGGGCAATAAGCATCCTAGGAGAGAATCAAACTTCATTCAAATGATCAATCAACCAAAAATCATCATAAAAACTCATCTACTCCATCATAGGGTTCACCCAACCATGGAAATTGAAGCTTAGCTAGACATGGAGAAGGAGAAATCAAATTCATTGTAATAAACAACATACCATTCAACTTCAATCCAATCCAAGTTATCCAATCCACAAGCTTTCTCTTAGGGTTTTTAGATCTCCAAAAGTTTTCTAATCCCCCAAAAGGTCTCCCCAAGAGTCCCCAAGAAAAGTTCCTTTTATACCTAGGTTAGAGGAGGAAAAATTAGCCTGACGCGACCCGTAACTCGGCCGAGTCTCAGGCCGAGTTACGTGGACATCATTCTTCTCGGAACGGGACTCAGAGCACGACTCGGTCCACGACTCGGCCGAGTCTCAGGCCGAGTCTCACCCTGCGAGGGTGATGCTTTGGTATTCTGACTCGGGCTACAGCTCGGCCGAGTCTCACTCTGCATAGGCTTCACTTCAATCTTCTTTTACTCGTTGCACCACACATTCTTGACCCAGGCCTTGCAAATCCAAGTCATCCACTGGGCGTCTCCAAGATATAGTCCACGATCATCAAAGACGCCTCGAATTCATCCTGAAAACACACAACGCAAGGGTAGACTCCGAGACACTAGAAATCTAAACGAAAAAAGAAACAACCTATCGAAAATAAAACAAAACCAACCTAATGAGAAGAAATAAACATGCCCTAAACTAGCCTAAATGCAAGTTATCAAATTCCCCCAAGCTTGAACCTTGCTTGTCCCAAGCAAGCACATATCATCGAATCCAAGTAATACACCAAAGAGGTATCTATCCAAGTGACGTATGATTAATAACAACGAAAGATCAAACAGAAAACAAATCTCTTCCTAGCATGCTTCTCAATCAATGACAAGAAAATATTAGTTCCTCAACTCTAGATCTTACCGGATTAATAGAACATGTCACTCTCACTCATATATGTAGGTATGTGTTTCACTCAATGTTATAACTCAACTTTGAATATTAACTACCATAAGCTTGCAACCAAATCTAGATCTCCACTACTAGGTAGAATGCAAAACACAATCATGAGACATACAAGGGGTTGTAATGGGGCCAAGGTACTCTATAAGGCATGGATGAAATTTTTGGCCATGTGGTGCAAAATCTTGGAGATATGAACTTCATATGAGAACAACACCAACTCAAGTGATATTACAATAAGCACAAATACACAACCCAACCCAAGATCTATCAAATTGTCTATTTGTTGCTCCTTTTCTTCTCTTTCACTTATTTCTCTCTTTTTTTTCTTTTTTTTTATATATCTTTTTTTTTAAAATGATGAAAGAGAAGGAGCAAATTGGATATAAACAACAAGACAACACTATATAATCAAACATCGTTAACCACCCCCATCATCTACCATTCCCCCAAGCTTGTCTCACAACCACACCAAGTAAATAGAAGTTCAATCCCCTAGATAGGTAGGATATAAATATAAGCTCGGATTACTTTTGTGGAGCTAACAAAGAAAGGCTATAAGGCTCAAAGGGCTACAAGAGAAGGATATCATCAAGGATAGTCAAGGATAATATGGGCTTATAAAAATAATATAACGTGATGCATTTTTAGTCCTATATGCAGTCTCAAAGAGAATTTAGAAGCAAGTTCTAGAGATAACAAACAAAGAGAGTGCACTCATGAGAAATAAGAGGACTTTGTAATTGTAGTCCAAGAAAGGCAAACAAGCTCACTAGGACATTTATCTAGAGTTTCGGTTCTAATGCATCTTAATCAAAGTCCGCATGCTCAGTTCATTGTTCAAAGCGTGATCAATCATGTCATCCTCATAATGCAATTGAAATATCAACAACCAAAGCATACTAAAAAGATTCCTAATCAATACACTATTATAAGAACCCACAAAAGATCAAGTCGGGGAAATCGTCAACTAAATACGCAAAAAAAGAAAAAAAAAAAAGCAAGAAAAAGATCCAACTAATAAAACAAACTACATGCAATGCAAATCGTAGATGCTCCCCCAAACTTAAATCCGACATTGTCCCAATGTAAAACGTAAGGAAGAGGAACACTCACGATGGAACTACCCTTGCGGAGGTCGTGGAGGACGTTGGTGCGGGGACCGTGGTCACGAAACGCAGTGCGATGGGTTGCCTCCCACCAAGCGCTTGTTTAAGGTCGTTAGCTTGACCTTCACCATTAAGTATCATGTACTCGGATCGGGCGGGTCAGTGATACCCAACTCGATCTGATCAGGCTTCATGTAAGGCTTGAGGCGAACCTTTCTCACTAAGAAATACCCCGAGTTCTTATGCCATAGCTCCACAAAATCGTTTTGAACAACTCGGTTTAGGTAGTAAGGACCAGACCATCTTGTACTCTTGCTTCCCGGAAACATACTCGATTTATGGTGATAGAGAATCACATGATCCCCTTTCTTGAATTCAATTGTATAACCAATGGATTTGCTCAACGAAGACGGTAGAGGCTTCAGTTCTACCTTTGGTACAACAAGATTATCCTCTTCAAGTGTGGCGACCAAACCTCTCTCTAGCTCGTCATTTGGTACTTTGGAATGGTCCAAGATTTCCTCAAGAGGATCTCTACTAGTCACCGCCATCACCATTCCTTGAGTTCTGTCAATAGCATCTAACCTGCACAACTCATCCTCAAACCTAGGTTGCTGGATAGCATTAGTGAAACTAAACTCGATTTTCTCCCCACCAATAAAAAATGAAAGTACACCCTCTTTTACATCCATAAGTGTTCCAACAGTAGCTAAGAAGTGTCTTCCCTAATATAATGGGGACGGGAAAAATCAGCTTGCATATCAAGAACATAAAGTCTACAGGCACAAAGAACTTACCTACCTGAATGGGAATGTCCTCAAGGATACCTATAGGAGAGACGGTGGATCTATCGGCCATGAAGAGAGTCATATCCACCGGTTCAGGTTCCCCAAGGTCCAACTTCTTGCAAATTGATAGAGGAATTATGCTCACACTTGCTCCCAAGTCGCATAACGCATTATAAGTGCACTTTCCTATCTCAATTGGGACACAAAAACTCCCGGGATCGCCTAGCTTAGGAGGCACTTATTCTGGACAAGGGCACTACAATCGTGATTGAGGGACACTTGTTGACATCCTTCAAATTTCCTCTTGTTTGACAAAATCTCCTTTAGGAATTTCACATAGAGTGGCATTTGTTGAAGAGCATCCGTGAATGGTATGTTGATGTAGAGCTTCTTCAAAACATCAAGGAATTTCCCAAATTGGTGATCTAGCTGGGCATGAGCTCTCCTTTATTGGGAAAGGAAGAGGAGCTTGTAAGGTGGTGGTGGCACATACTTCGGCTCTTCCTTCTCCTCTTTCTCTTGAACCTTTGCTTCCTCGGGATCATCAATAGCAACACCTTTCTTCTTAAGATCTACCACTTTAGGATCTTCAAGTGGCCTTCCACTCCTCAAGGACACAACATTGATTTGCCCTTTTGGATTGGCCTCGGTTTGGCCGGAAGATGACCACTTGGCCTTGGAACATTAGCTGCCTGCTGAGCTAGTTGTTGCTCTACAATCTTCAAATTCTTCGCTTGAGAACGTACCTCCTCGGTTAGAGTTTTCATGGATGTAGCAAGGCTCTCAATAGCGGTCTCCCAAGAGGGTCTTTGGGAAGGTTGTGATGATTGTCCTTGGTAAGGAGAAACTTTGGGTTGAAAACCAGGAGGTGGCCTTTGGTGTGCTTGATTGTTCCCATAAGAGAGGTTGTTGCGATTGCCCAACCTTGGTTATAGGAGTTAGAGTAAGGATCATTCTTAGGGCCGTTGTTGAAGTTATTCATGTAGTTCACCTCTTCTTCTTGGGATGCGTTTTGAGAAGCATATATTTGGCAAGATGATATAGTATGATCACCTCCCCCACAAAATTGGCAAACCACATTCGAGACAACTTGAGAAGGACCTCCCTCCTTCTTACCCTGAGACCTGCTCATCTGTAACTTCAACTGCTTAATCTCATGAGCCATAGCTTCCATTCTGGCTTGTTGGCAGATCTCATCATCAACCTCGTAGAGATAACCCGTTCTCTTAGAAGTAGGAATAGAACGAACATCATTATAATAATGAGTTGTTGGGCAATTTCCTCAATCTTCTCCCAAGCTTCATCGATATGCATCTTCATGATAGTACCTCCAGATGAGGCATCAATGAGCAGCCTATTAGTATTGTCCACGGCATTGTAGAAGGTGTGCAGCAACACCCACTTATCTTGTCCATGATGAGGACAATACAGCAAAAGTTCTTTAAAACGCTCCCAACCTTCATACAGTGATTCCCCATCCTTCATCTGAAATGAACTGATCTGATTCCTCATCTCTGCGGTCTTCTTTGGTGGGAAATACTTGGTTAGGAATGCTTTAGCTAGCCCATCCCAAGTATTGATAGTGCCTTGAGGCAAAGCCTGGAACCATGCTTTAGCTCGGCCTCTAAGGGAGAATGAAAAGGCACGCAAATAAAGCGCATCATCAGAGACATCATGAATCTTTACACGTATCCATAAGTTCCAAGAAAGTGTTGAGATGTTGGTGAGGATTCTCGGACGGTAGGCCTCCAAATTGATTTTGCTGAACCATATTAATCAGAGATGGCTTCAGCTCAAAGTTACGAGCAGCTACTGGAGGCCGGACTACACCAGATATGGGTCCTTGGTGACGAGGCAGCACATAGTCACCCAAAGTTAGCGGCTCTGGAGGATTATTTTGCACTTGAAGCTGCTCCAGTTGGTGTTGTAGATCCGCCAATTGTTGTTGTTGGCGAGCCATCAACTCTTTTTGTTCCTCCATAGCTCGGGCTCTAGTCTCTCTTTGCTCTCTTAACCCTCTATGAAGAGCACGCTCGGGCTCAGGTTCGTAGTCGCGTAGTGTACCACTGCTCAGAGCTCTTCGCATCAGCTAGGAGAACAAATCTGAAACCAAAGACACAAGAAACAAAATCAAAAACAAAATGAGACTTAATCTATTGGTTGCTCAAATCAACCAATACTAGCGATAGTCCCCGGCAACGGCGCCAAAAACTTGATGCGGATAAATCCAACACTCGCAAGCGAACGAGTTCGGTTATAGTATCAAGGTGTCGAACACAGGGACTATGTAGTATCAATTGTTACGCCAACGAATAAACTAAGCGAAAGATCACGGAGTGAATAGTTTATGACCGAATTCAAACTAACAAGTAACACGAAGTTATCAATAGAGAAAGACTTCCAAGGTTAGGATCCCCACTATGATGTTTCAATGAGATTAAGACGATATATGGTTAACTTCCAAATTGAATGTCGTTCGAAGGACCAACTATCTAATGTCAGCACTACCTCTTCTCAGACGATAAGTGCACGTGCCTAGATTCGACTAGCAATCACTCTCGTGCAAGGCTAACCTAAACTAGACCCTTTACGCTTCTTAGAGATCAAATGACAAAAAAATCAACTTCCGCTCTCGCGCTCCGCATAATCTATTCAATCATCGATCAACTACGATAGTTAAAATTCCACTAGAGAAATTAGATCACTCTCATACAAATAATTCTCAAGTTCTCCCTACGGATCTAACATGAATTGACAAATGTAAACTCAAATAATCAATCCCTAAAATCAAAATCTCCTCTCGGACTCAAATGATAGTAGGATTTCCTATTACAATAGTATTAGGGCAATAAGCATCCTAGGAGAGAATCAAACTTCATTCAAATGATCAATCAACCAAAAATCATCATAAAAACTCATCTACTCCATCATAGGGTTCACCCAACCATGGAAATTGAAGCTTAGCTAGACATGGAGAAGGAAGAAATCAAATTCATTGTAATAAACAACATACCATTCAACTTCAATCCAATCCACAAGCTTTCTCTTAGGGTTTTTAGATCTCCAAAAGTTTTCTAATCCCCCAAAAAGGTCTCCCCAAGAGTCCCCAAGAAAAGTTCCTTTTATACCTAGGTTAGAGGAGGAAAAATTAGCCTGACGCGACCCGTAACTCGGCCGAGTCTCAGGCCGAGTTACGTGGACATCATTCTTCTCGGAACGGGACTCAGAGCACGACTCGGTCCACGACTCGGCCGAGTCTCAGGCCGAGTCTCACCCTGCGAGGGTGATGCTTTGGTATTCTGACTCGGGCTACAGCTCGGCCGAGTCTCACTCTGCATAGGCTTCACTTCAATCTTCTTTTACTCGTTGCACCACACATTCTTGACCCCGGCCTTGCAAATCCAAGTCATCCACATGGGCGTCTCCAAGATATAGTCCACGATCATCAAAGACGCCTCGAATTCATCCTGAAAACACACAACGCAAGGGTAGACTCCGAACACTAGAAATCTAAACGAAAAAGAAACAAACCTATCGAAAATAAAACAAAACCAACCTAATGAGAAGAAATAAACATGCCCTAAACTAGCCTAAATGCAAGTTATCAAATTCCCCCAAGCTTGAACCTTGCTTGTCCCAAGCAAGCACATATCAACGAATCCAAGTAATACACCAAAGAGGTATCTATCCAAGCAAGGAGGCAAAAAGGACGAGAGGCGGGGAGGAGAGTTCGGCTACCAACAGAGAAGGGGAGGAGGGAGGCGGAGAGGAGGCGGAAAAGGACAAGGAAAGTCGAAGAGGAGGCAGAAAAGGACGAGGGAAGGCGGAGAGGAGCGGGAAAAGGAGGAGGGATGGCGTAGACAAGGAGAGGTGAGGAGTCGGAGAGGAGGCGTGGTGAGGAGGCGGAGACCGGTCCGGTGGCGAAGAGTGACTGTGAATTCTTCCGAAAATTGTACGGACAATGTGTAAAGTATTTGGGTAATTTTGAATGATGGGTAAATTTGCTGGTTTATACATACTAGACCGGATTTACACCAGTTCAGTAATTTAATAAGCCGGTTTTATACCGGTTCATTAAATTACCGAATTAAAAGCTACAACACGTTCTGCAAAATAAACGCGTAAAACTGTACCTGTGCCATCCAATTATTTGACCAGTCATTGCTCTCCGGTCAGGAAATGGTTAACAACAAACAGACAGGTAGTAAAAATGGTTTATACAACAAGCATCAACAAATTTGGTGCACCTTTTGGAGGTAGTTGGGTACAAAAACATAACTAAATTGGAAGACATGACATATAGTAGCTAGGCACAACGTTTTCTCAAATGCCAAGATTGGGGTCGTTTTAGCAATCGTAGAGAGGTTGGATACGCTTTTGATGCTTGTGCTTGGTCATCTTTGCTGGATCGGCTGCTTTGAAGAACCTGGGTGCGAACTCGACGAGTCAAGCGGGGTCGATTGCAGAAACCTCTCGCATATACTCCTTGGTGTTCATAACGAGTTCATGATAGACAAGCCGGTCAGGCGGGTTGTGGTAAAGAGAACTGCTTGGGTGTATATATACGGGTTGGTTGTCCCCTAGGGTTCTATAGCCTCCGTCGGTGGGATCCCTTCTAGCAGCATGGAAGAAAAAGCCCGCAGTAATAGTCTTCGTTATCCTCCTCGACGTATCGACCGGGGTGCGACCACAGCAGCTCACAACATCTAGCTTGTAATTATCCATGATGCTCCCAACTGCTTCCTCACATCCTGAGCCTTAAGTAGAGACAAAAGGTTCACAAAATCGAGGCGACACAACGGCCCCGAGTAGCTCTCTACCTTCCATGCCTCATAAACTGCGAGAAGCGTGAGGTGGTCTCCCTTGGGATGAACGAACTTGGCCTTCTTCCGGTCTACATGCGCTTGCTTTTCCTTGGGCCTGTAGAACAAATTTACAGCGGAGATCAATTCTATGATGGTAAGTATCTCCGCGTTGCACCCGAGCTCTACGCTGATCAACATCGTCTTTGAGAGCGACTGTTCCAAATGAAACCCTGCCATCCTTCTTCCTAGTCTAGTGAGAAGACCCTCGTCGTCCAGAGCACACAAACTGTAGAGCCACTGCATTGCAGAGACGAGCGCCGGTACGTCCATGAAACCAAAGTGCAGAAGGTCGTTGATCCCCATGGCTTTCATGGTCAGCGCATTCATGCCCAGGTCCGTCCTCTGTATCTCCAAGACCGAAGTGGGCGCCAACTCGTTCCTGTACATGCTCTCTATGTAGAGTCGGTAGCACTTTCCTGGGCTCGTACGCCCAGCGTGTCCTGTTCTCCACTTCGCGGATGCTTGTGAGATGGGAGTTATGATGAGCGAGTCCATCCCCTGACTCAGATTATACATGTGTTTGCTTGCCAAATCCGGGGTCCACCAGGTAAAAGATCTCGTCTATTGTAAGCGAGGCCTCAGCTATGTTGGTGGCCACCACCACTTTCCGTTTCCCGTGGCGGGCCTACTCAAAGATCTGGGACTACATCTCATTGGGAAGAGCGTTGTAAACCGGCAAGATGATGAGCTCCGGTACGCCCTTGTCGTTGTCGCTGCCTAGCGCCTCCATCCTCTCGTGCAGGCACTGGCAAGCGAAATCAATCTCCTCCTGGCCGGGTTAGAAAGACGAGAATGTCGCCTTCAGGCTCTGTCAGATGGATCTGGAGAACTGGGATAAGAGCCACATCCAAGTAGTCCGCCTTCGGCTCTTTGGTATACAATATCTCCACAGGGAAACTTCTGCCTGGAATGTTTAAGATGTTGTAGTCGAAGAAGTAGGCAGAGAACTTGTCGGTGTCGAGTGTAGCTGAGGTCACGATAAGGCGGAGGTCCGGTCTGAGCTTCACCAGCTTTTTGAGCAGCCCGAACAGGACGTCGGTGTGGATCGTCCTCTCGTGGGCTTCGTCCAGCATCACAACCGAGTATTGCTAGAGGTTCTCGTCAAACAGGATCTCGCGGAGGAGCATGTCGTCGATCATGTACTTGATCACAGTCTCGGGTCCCGTGCAGTCCTCGAAACGGATAGCGTGCCCAACTTCCTCCCCGACCCTACACCCCATCTCCTCCACCAGCCTCTTGGCCACCAACATAGCCGCCACTCAACGCGGCTGCGTGTAACGATCTTCTTCCCCTCCGCGGTGTACCTCGCTTAAGCCAGATACTGCGTCACCTGAAACAGTCTCCCCGATCACAACAAGAACTTGGTTGTCGTGTACAGCCTGAATCAACTGTTGCTTCAAGCGACAAATTGACAAGCTCTCCCGTTGTTGCTTCATACTACCACCACCATACTTGTTGTTGCGCCTCAAACCCAAACCATAACCAGAATTAATCTACAGTACTTGTCGATGACATTTTTTGGGGTGAAAAGATCGAATAAACATTCAGACAAAAGAAACATTACAAACTAAATTCCAATTGATCATGGAACCCCAATCCCATCACGATCTTTTCCTAAAAGTAATTCAAGACCCACATGCGGGTCCTCAAGAACATGAAAACCAATGGGAAACGAGTAAGCAAAATTCCAGCCAATCAGCTACCGAGTTTGCTTCTCGGAAAACATGATAGAATTAGACATCCCAATCCCTATGAATGGAGTCCTGCGCCAAAACAACGAGACTAGAAAGAGGATGGCTCCGATCCATGGGTTTGGAAAGTAATAAAACCGCAAGATGCGAATCTATCTCAATGCAAACCCTTCTGAAGCCCAGATCCCAAGCAAGCTTGAGACCTTTCACAATACCCCACAACTCGGCTTTCAGGACCGAGCAAGTGCCAATATGATGGACGAAACCACCAATCCACGACCCATCATTATCCCGAAGGACTCCTCCGGCCTATGCTTTACCATCCTTCACCGATCCCTCGGTATTGACTTTAATACTACCCATGTTTGGTTTCCCCCACCAGATCAGCCTCGATTTCCTCGGTAAACCATACATACGTTGCCTCCGCTGATTGCTCGCCGAGTAGTACTCCACCGCGTATCGTGTGATGAAACCAGCTCTATCTGTCAGTGCCTCCTCATTCCGGAAAACCTTGGCGTTTCCATTTCCATATCCACCAGAGTGCAATCATGAACACGCCAGCCCAGTCCACCTCCTTTAGTTTCACTCCCCTTCGCATTACATTTTCCCGAAGCCAAAAAGTCAAGCTACTTAGAAAAAATTTGTTCCCTACCAACTGCTTCCAAGTTCCCTCCATAATCTCTGCTGACCCTGGCAATCTCTAAAAATATGCTCGGCCGTTTCAGCATTAGTTCCACACATGGGGCACATATCCCCATCGCTCATGTGCCGATGCTTTCTCTCGGCATTAGTGAGAACCTTCCCCTTAATAGCAATCCATAAAAAATGTACGCGCCCTTTCTGGTACATCGACGCACCAGATTCTTTCATAAACAGCCTTGTCCACCGGGAGCTCCACATGATCGCAATTCAGCATATTATAGGCAGAACTAACCGTAAACTCACCATTAGTTGAAGGCCTCTAGCTGATCGTATCCGGGTAATCAGTCCCTGTACTCACCACCATCGTTGCAAGTGAAAGGAGGATGGTTGACAGAAGTGTGTCATGCAGCGACCCCCAGTTCCAGCCAATAATGTCAGTAGAAATCCAATGTACATTCCAGCTCTTCTTCACTTAAATCTTTGAGCGCAACCTCAGAAAGATGAACATCAATAATCCAAAGGTCAGACCAAAAGCGAATCAACTTCCCATTTCCAAGCATCCAGTGACAACCCTTAATAACAACAGAATTAACGCCCTTATGTATGCTTTTCCATATTGCTGAACTTCTCAATCTAGACCGCCCTTCTCTTCGAATGTATTTTCTGGTTATAACATGTGCCCAAAGACTGTCATTCTTCGTCAAAAACCTCCAACTGAGCTAACCAACAAGAGAGAGGTTGAGTGTCATCATGGACTTAATACCCAAGCCCCCGTCTTTCTTCGGTTTACACAAAGTAGGCTAGTTAACGATGTGAATTTTCCTGCTTTCATTCCAACTACCCCACACAAATGACCGAATAATCTTATCAATTTCCTTGCAAGTGCCAACCAGGAGGAAGATTGTACCCATAGAATACACCGGTAAAGAAGAGAGAACAAACTTCGCAAGTGTAACACGCCCCAGAAGGCTCAAGTTCTGCCCCCACCAGCCAGTCAAATGCCTCGTAATTTTCTCGAGAAGAGGCCTGTAAGTATTCTTGTTAACCCTTTTGTGCAAGAGTGGAATTCCCAAATAATAACCAAGGTCCGTGGTAACGGGAAACGAGGATGCTCTACTGATCTGATCTGAAACCTCAAAATTAACGTTCGGTGAGATGAAGAGAATTTTCTTCCTTGCATTAACCCACTGACCTGATGCCTCACAAAATTGATCAAGACACTTCTTCATAATTTGAATATGTTCTACTGAAGCATCTGTAAACAACAACATATCATCGGCAAACAATAGATGTGAAATCTGTGGCCCTCCCCTACAAATCTGTATTGGACGCCACTTCTCCACCAAAGACGATCAGTTGACTCATCCATTCGATGCACAAAACGAATAAATTTGGCGATAGAGGATTGCCCTACCGAATCCCTCTTCTTGTCCGAAACGTCTCATTGACTTCCCCGTTCCACGGTAGATTCATAGAGGCTGAGGAGATGCATTCGTCAATCCAAGCGACCCATGAGTCTGGGAATCCTACATCAAGGAATCAATAATAAAATCCCTATTGAAAACAATCATACGCCTTCTCCAAATCCACCTTTAGGATCATCCATCCTTTACTTCCTTGATTATACCGCATTGAATGGACAATCTCCTGAGCTAAAACAATGTTGTCTTGAATCACACATCCGGGGATGAAACTACCTTGTGTCGGACTAATGAGATTAGATATAATGGGTTGGATTCTCAATGTCAACACTTCCGTAATGATTTTAAAAACTACATTACATAAGCTTATTGGGGGAAACTGATCAATCCTCTCTGGAGTGTCCATCTTCGGGATTAGGGAGGTGAGAGTTTTGTTCATGCGATTGGGAAGGTCCGCAGTTCTAAAAAATTCCAGGATAGCACCACAAACCACATCACCAACCGTGGACCAACAACTATGGTAAAACATGGGCTGAAATCCGTCCGGTCTCGGAGCCTTCAATGCACCCATAATCTTAATTAGATGCCTTAAGAATTTCAGCTTTGGAAAAGGGCTCCAGAAGCTGTCTCCAACGCTCTTCCTGAACACATGGAAAAGGTCGTGCGGTGTCAAGATTGGAAATAGCTCCTCAGCCGGGAGCCTATAGAGATTCTGAAAGTACCTTGTTGCCAGCCCTTCAAGCTCTGCCAAATCCTCTACCCATACATCATTGTCATCTTTGAGTGCAATAACCCTGCTATTACGTCTTCGGATATTTGTTGAAACGTGAAAGAACCTCGTATTACGATCTCCCTCTTGAAGCCAAAGCTCCCTAGACTTCTGAAGCCAGTGAATTTCGTCCTGAGCAAGGAGCGCTTCCCAATCCTTCCTGACTTTATTGTACAATTCAAACAGGGCGTCTGATGGAGCGGCATCAACAGCTTCCTGAATCAAGTGATTCTGGCTAGCAAGATTGCATTTCCTGGTGTCAATGTCTCCAAACGTGCACTTGTTCCATTTTCTGAGCTCTTCTTAAGTCTTTCCAACGAGCGCATCGGGTTCGCCTCTTGCACCCAATTATCCTCCACAACCTTATTGAAATCTGGGTGTAAAGTCCACGCCGCTTCAAATCTAAACGGTCTTCGGTGTTGATTACTCCCAACAGCTGGTCCTAACAGAAGTAATACGAGGTAGTGATCGGAAGCCATTTTTTAGAGATGTCTAACCACTGCATTCGGCCAGGCAACACAAAACTTCCGATTCCCCAATGCACGATCAAGCCGCTTTGCTAGATAGTTTTTAGTGTCCGACCCCTTCGCCCAAGTGAACTTTAGACCTATCAACAAGACGTTTGAAAATTGGAGAGTCAATATGCATCCGACCCAAACCCTCCATACGATCACAAAGTTCAAGGATACAATTAAAGTCCCCCAAGGTCACGAGTTGACCAGAAGCACAATCAATCTCATTCTGCAGCTCCTCCCAGAAACTCTGTCTATGGCAGACCGTTGGTGGTGTACACACACAAATGAAGCTAATTTGAACATTATTTTTATCTACGCTGAACTGAATTAGATGCTCACTCTTAGATTCCAGAGTCACCTTAAATTTTGATTGATCCCACAACAACCAAACCCCTCCTTTCATCCCAACAGCCTCTGCCCATGTCACGTTCGGAAAACTCCTCCTAAATTTACCACAAACCTCCGCAGCCCTTCACCCAGAAATTTGAGTTTCTTGTAGGAGAACCAAATCCGGATTATGCACCCTCACGAAGTACTTTAGATTTCTTGTAAAATTCTCGTTTCCCGCCCCCCGACAATTCCGGCTTAAACAATTCATAATAAACTTTGGATTTAGGGAAGAGGTCGAACCTTAAAGTATCAATTTGATTTGCAGACTGCAGCCATCTCTTCGTCACCCTCATTTACGCAACTAGACTCATAATTGCCATTCGCTCCATTAACCTCATGAGCAGCTTGGTAGACCACGACTGCTAGACTGGAGTTCCCTTTCTCTTCGTCATCCTCAATGTACTAAGTGAGTGAGTAGCAGTTTACAATCCCCAATTTTGCTAGTAGCCCCATCAAGCAAAGCCTGGGCCCGTTCAAACTCTGTTCCACAAGATACCGGTGAAACATGGGCCACCCAACAATATTAAATGAGGCCTCGGGTGATTCAAATGAAACCCTATTTCTCTTCGCTTCTCCTTGTGTGGACTCCTTTTCGTGCTTGCTTGGGCCAAGCCCAATTCCATCACCAACCTTCACGAGCTTGGGCCCTCTCCTATTACTCTTCCTCGCTTTTGCCTGATTTCCTGCATCTACCGGCCTGTTAAGAACAACAACCTTTTTCCCTTTCTCTGCCACAACCTTGAATATTGCTCCCCCATCTGCAACATTCTGAATTTTTCCTTTTTGAGGCTCAACATTACTTTTCTCTTTCTCCTGAATTCCCATTTGACTTCTCAAATTAGAGCTAGACGTCGGGACTTTTTCAATAACCTTGTCTTCTTCCTCATAAACAGCCAATGACTCAAATTTACCCGAAAGTGACACTTGACAATTTTTATTCTCATGTTTTGAACTCCCTACTTGCCTCGGGATTCCACCCCGATTAGGGCTTCCTGGTGTTTTGTTTCGGGTCGGCGCCTCCATATTTCGGGCCAACGCCACCGTATCTCTATTTTATGCTGCTACCCTTGCCCCGCGTTGTGTTGCTTTCTCCCTGCGCTGGTCTTTCATCCACACCCCGTATCAATCATACGTCGACATACCTTTGGAAGATGAGGCAACCAGTTATTTATTCTTCTCTAACTCCGCTGCTTTAATGATGTGGATCGAGCAGGCAGTTCGGTTGGTAATGGCCAAACCTCCCACAAAGGAAGCAGATCGTATGTAGACCCTCGTATTTGATCAGGAACCAGGACCCCAGAATCACCATAGCACCTTTCAACGGCTTCATTAGCTCAAGTTGGATACACAGACGTTCAAACCTCCCACAGTCTGCACACAAGGTGCGAGGATCAACCCTAATCGGCGTCCCAATGGTTGAGGCAATTCCTTTGATAACATGCTCTACGTGTAGGGTAACCGGAAGGTCCAAAATCCAAATCCACATCAGAGTCGTAGAAATAGCCTTCATCGAAGGGTTGAAGTCTGGCTTCCAGGGCTTAATGATTGGCGACATATCGTACATCATAAAGAGTGGAAATTAGCATCAACTACAGACGTAATAGGCCACAAATGGAGCATATTGCCGTAATCTTGACTTCGTGGAGCAGAGTAGTCAAATACGAGGATTACATGCACAAGGGAGAAGACGTGGAAGGAGAGGAGCAAGCGTGTGCCAAGAAGAAACACAAAAGGGGCTAAATAGAGCAGATCGCCCAGAGGCGCAACCGCGCCACACACGATGTGCTCGCGTCCTAGCTACTGGACGTAGGCGCGATCACACCGAAAGAAGTGCGTCCATGCAGTTGGCCATTCCTGCGCCGCGAGAAGCCCTAATTTCGGGAGCTTAAGTGGGCTTTTTACCTAGTTTTTGTATTGATTTCAGGCTGGGCTTCTGAACACTTTATCCCTAGGGTTTTTAGTAGGTTAAACATTGTCATTTCTTATAAATAGGGAAAGTTTTGCCTCCTCCCTAAGGATTCAATAATTTATTCACATTTCACATTACGTTGTTTAACAAATGAGCCAGGAGTAGTATCCTAAGACTTTGTATGGTTGGTTCGAGCCACTAGGCTGATTCAATGTGAGGTTTCTATACTTGGTTCTTATATTAATATATCTCTATTGCTTTAATTTCTTACGCGTATCTATCTATTGAATTGAATTTGCTTTCTAGATTGATCACCTAGACTATTTAGTTCGATTTAGTATAGCTAGGGCCTGGTTTATCCTAGTTGGAGAACCTTGCCTAATTAGCGGCACAAATCACTACTAGAACTAGTTGGGCTTGTAGGGATGTGGAGATTAATGAGGTGTAGGCACCAATGACAATACACTTTCCTATCTATTCATGAACTTAATATTGCCTAGGAGTTAGTCTTGATAGTTTCAAGGCTAGGTTGGTAGGTAAGACGTTATTAGGACTAGTTGACCTAACCAGCAATTCTAGTACATGGATTAGGGCAATTTAGAGGACATATAAGAATTAGGTATAGAGATAGAACCTGAATAGAAGGAACCTAGGACCATTGAATCATGCTAGTAGGTTAGACCAACCATATGAAGTGTTTTTCTCATTTGATTGAAACAAACAAAACAGTTTTCCAAAATCTCCCATTAGTTAGTTTTCATTAGTTAGTCTTTCTAATATCATAAGAATTGATTGTTTGGTTCCTTGTGGGATTCGACCCCTACTTGCCACTCTACTTTGGTAGAGGAGTTAGAAGGGATTATTTTGACCGGACAACCTAACGACGCGTTCGTCAAATTGGCGTTGTTGCCGGGAAACCAAATATTATTTTCTTACGATATTAGCTTGATTAACTGTTGTTTTGACTAGTGCATGGTCAACACCTGTCCTACTAATCTTTTCCTTGCTGAGCTTATTCCAGAGATCGAACGTATTGCTAGAAGAAGACTAAGAGAGAGAGTTGTTAAAATGATGGAGGATCCAGACAATCTAGTCAACAATGAAGTGCCAGTGCAAATGCCGGAGCAGCTGCAGGCCAATCGATTTCTAATGAATCAATTCCTCAAATCCTACGCACAGCAGAACACCTTGGTCGGAAACAGGATGTTGCGGGAGCATACTACTCCCAACTTGACGCAGCAACCTCAAGCGGTGATTCTACCACTACTTGCGCAGGGAGTGACCTTCGAACTTAAGTCCGGAGTGATCAACCTACTCCCCACCTTCCATGGGATGCCCAGAGAAGACCCCATTATGCATCTAAACCAATTCCACGATATTTGTATGACGATGACGCCAGACAACGTGTCGGAGGAGCAAATCAAGATGAGGACATTCGGCTTTACATTGAAGGATACAACTAGAGCATGGTATTACCACCTCCCTACGGGCACCATTGATAGATGGGAAAAGTTGTACTGGGAGTTTCTCAACCGCTACTTCCCTGTGACGAAAGCAAACGCGCTAAAGAGGGAGATCGCGCAAATTGAACAAAAGGAGGGAGAGTCGTTATACGACTATCTAAAAAGATTCAAAGGGCTATGTGATATTTGCCCTATCCACGGCTATGAGAAACAAGAATTGGTGTTGTTTCTTACTCAAGTGCTTCTATCTAATGAGAGAAGGATCATAGACGCAGCATGTGGAGGAAGTGTTCTTAATATGACCCCAGAGGACGTGATGGAGAAGTTGCAAGACATGGCCGAGAGAACAAGGAGCATCGGAAGGGCGTACACCACAAGGGTTGTCAACGCCGTGAATTTGAGCGTAGAAGAATCAAACTTGGCTGTAGACTTAAAAGTTCAAAGATCTTTTCAAAATCTTCAACAAATGTGCCGTGAACATATCGTTACTCAAGCTGGTCCAAAGCATACCACGATACACGAAGTTCCTCAAGGAGCTTTGCACGGTCAAAAGGAAGCAAGAGATGAAGAAGACCGGCAGAGTAGCAGTCGGAGAGAGAATGTCTGCAATCTACCAGCAACGCATGCCTCAAAAGTTCAATGATCCCGGTATGGTAACTGTCCCTTGCCAAATTGGCAATACTAATTTTGATCGAGCTATGTTAGACTTAGGGGTTGCTATAAATGTCTTCCCATACTCTCGATGCAAGCAATTAGGACTTGGACCTTTAAATGAAACAGATATTCTAGTCCAATTAGCTGATGGGTCGACTGTTCTCCCTAGGAGAGTGTTAGAGCATGTGCTAGTTAAGGTAGATAGGCTTTTCTTCCCTACGAACTTTTATGTGCTGGACATGGAGAATGATAGAGAGGGTGTACCTATATTGTTAAGAAGACCATTTATGAGAACAGTCGGCACTAAAGTGGATTTAGGAAGAGGGACATTATCATTAGAGTTTGATGGAGATGTAGTTAGCTTTGATATTGGTAGTGATGAGGAGTCTGAAGATGAGGCAGCGAGTGTTTTTTCTATTAAGATAGTGGATCCCGAGAGGAATGTTGACAAGTTAGAGCTAGCATTGGCCGATGGGCCCCCCATGCTAATATTAGAATGAGAAATCCCTCTTTTTCTTCCACCCATATTTCAGGTACCCAAAGTGACGTCTGAATTACCACCAGGACACTATGTAGAGAAGAAGAAGGGATACGATAAGTTGGCCAAGAGATTGGTCAAAGTAGTATGAGAGAGAAGTACGTCGATCCAACGATGTTAAAAAAAGGCGTTGACCGGGAGGCAACCCGGCGAAGAGGTAATTTATCTTTTCCCCACTTGAGTTATATGTGTCCTTATTTAACAGTGAGGATATTGTGTAGTTTAAGTGTGGTGAAGGGGATTAGCCTTGCATATCCTTGCATTTAAAATTTTGAGTTAGTTTTCCACTTTTTGTTGAATTTTGAATTTTTAAGAGTCAATATCCTTAGTTTTTCCCCTTGTTTGTGACTGTGTGAACTTTTGCAAAGATGCATGATCTTCAATTTTTCTTACTATGCCTTAGATGTTAATATTTCAAGTATGTGTAGTCAGGATATGTTAGATTAAGTAGAGGACTTAGGCTTGAGCATGTGGACTGTGACTAGGACGCACTAGAACCTTATTAAGATTGCATAATCACTACCTTGTCTCTTGTTTATCATCTTGTCATAATAAATTATCCCTGTACTTTTTACAAGAAAAAGAAAAAGAAAAGTATAAAGGTAGTGAGCTCCAAGTAAAAGAAAGTAGGAAGAGCACGCGATGCCCGAGGTGTGAAAAATAACTGAGGGATCGATCCTCCATGATCTATTAAGCAAAGAGTCTTATAGCAGCCTGGACCATAAAATGGACAGGTTCTACCTAGAGAAAACTAATAATTTGGTCTGAATCATAAAATGGACGGACCCTGCACCCAAAATGTAAAGGTGTAAAAAGTGTAATCGGATAAAGGAAACAAGGAAAATTGCATGTGGTAACTTGAGTAAAGTATAGTTGATGGTTGTTTTCAACAATTTTGGAACTTGTGTAGAATTATCATAAGTAAGAAGCATGTTAGGACGAGCTCTAGTCGCTTATTTAATCATTCGTTATTCACATTTATATGTCACTTGGATAGAGACATCTTCGGTATAGTTTGGAGATTTAGGTGATTGAATTTTCTTAGAGGTAAGCATAGTTCAAATCTTGGGGGATACTTGGTACCATTGTTAGAGTCTAGCTAGTCAATCTGCATTGCTTTGAAGTTTTGTTCTGGAGTCGGAATCTACGCCCGTTATTTTATGATGCTAGGTACCATGAGCTAGAAGTTGATCGATGACCACTCAGATTGTATCATCCGTACTCACTGAGCCCGCCAAGAGTTAGTTGCACATTACTCGAGGACGAGCAAAGTTCAAGCGAGGGGGTCTGATTGGCGGCATCTCGTACATTATAAAGAGTGGAAGTTAGCATCAACTACAGGCATAATAGGCCACAAATGGAGCATATTGCCGTAATCTTGACTTTGTGGAGCAAAGTAGCAAAATACGAGGATTACATGCACAAGGGAGAAGACGCGAAAGGCGAGGAGCAAGTGTGTGCCAAGAAGAAACACAAAAGGGGAATATTTCCCAGGGCGCGACCGCGCCCTAGGACGTGTGGCTAAACAGAGAAGATCGCCAAGTGGCGCGACCGCGCCACACATGACGCGCACGTGTCCTAGCTACTAGAGGTTGGCGCAATAGCGCCGACAGAAGCGTGCCCGCGCATTTGGCCGTTCCTGCGTCGCGAGAAGCCCTAATTTCGGGATCTTAAGTATGATTTTTACCTAGTTTTTGTATTTATTTCGGGTTGGGCTTCTGAACACTTTATCCCTAGGGTTTTTAGTAGGTTAAACATTGTCATTTTTTATAAATAGTGACAATTTTGCCTCCTCCCTAAGGATTCAATAATTTATACACATTTCATATTACGTTGTTTAGTAATGAGCTAGGAGTAGTCTCTTAAGACTTTGTATGGTTGGTTCGAGCCACTAGGCTGATTCAATGTGAGGTTTCTATCCTTGGCTATTATATTAATATGTATCTATTACTTTAATCTCTTGCGTGTATGTATCTATTGAATTGAATTTACTTTCTAGATTGATAACCTAGGCTGTTTAGTTCGATTTAGTATAGCTAGGGTCTGGTTTATCCTAGTTGGAGAACCTTGCCTACTTAGTGGCACAAATCACTACTTGAACTAGTTGGGCTTGTAGGAATGTGGAGATTAATGAGATTTAGGCGCCAAGGTCAATACACTTTCCTATATATTCATGAACTTAATGTTTCCTAGGAGTTAGTCTTGATAGTTTCAGGGCTAGGTTGGTAGGTAAGATGCTATTAGGACTAGTTGACCTAACTAGCAATTCTAGTACATGGATTAGGACAATTTAGAGGACATATAGAAATTAGGTATAGAGATAGAACACAAATAGAAGGCACATAGGACCATTGAATCATGCTAGTAGGTTAGACCAACCATATAAAGTGTTCGTCCCATTTGGTTAGAACAAACAAAACAGTTTTCCAAAATCCCCCAGTAGTTACTTTTCATTACTTAGTCTTTATAATATCATAAGAATTGATTGTTCCGGCTCCTTGTGGGATTCTACTCGTACTTGCCACTCTACTTTGGTAGAGGAGTTAGAAGGGATTATTTTAACCGGATAGCCTAACGACACGTCTGTCACTTAACAACGACGTAATGAGCAAACACTAGCCAATGCCCCTCCGTTAGAATCTTCATGTAATCTTGTTCCTTTGCTAGTTTCACAAGGTATAAGCCATTAGGTAAGTCCACGAGCCACATCTTCCCTTTCAGATTCTATAGTTCAAAAAGCTTCCTCTTCATTATATCGTAGCCTACTGACGTGCCAAGAACTTTGATAACCAAGGATGAGTTCCATTCCGTTGCCAGGGCTTCTAAAACACCATGTGCTATTGAGATGGATGGTTCTCCTTCATCCCCTTCCGGAAACGTGACACTAATCTTGTCGGTTGTAAACCCCTCCGGGAGTCTAAAGCACTAATCTTCCCCTTTTGAAACCACATCTTTCCAAGTTGCAGCTATAGTCCCTCCTGCTCTAAGTTGAGGCATCGCCAGGACAGTTTCCTTAGAAAGAGGTGTAACAACACCATTCTGGATTGCCGGAGTCATCTCCACGTCCCTATGGAGGTTAGCCGGAGGTGGGTTTGTAGGTTGCGTTTCCGGAATGAAATCCAGAGTCGAAGGAGAAGAGGCGCGGGCCTCCATCAAGGTGAAACAAGAACAAGATTTTTTTCTATTTCTCTGGTGCGTGGGAAGAGCGCGTTCTTTTTTTTTTTTACTTGTCGATGACATGAGAGACAAGCTCAGTTCTTGCGCCAGATGCTAGTCACCCATGGGATCTTCACAAGGCTGATTCAGATCCTTCGGTATTGAATCTGTTGGTGATTTTAGTGTCATCAATGCATTTTAGTAGTAATGTGATTTACTAGAGGCCGATGCGATTTATCGTTAGGCTCGGAAACAAGTTTGGGTAAGTGCGGAGTGCACGCTTGTTGAGCTAACGGTTCATCGACCACAATTATGAAGCAGGGGACGAGGGGGTTGTGCCCCCTCGCGGGTCAAGGGGCAGCGCCCCATGGGGGTCCAAGGGGCTTCGTCGAGCAGCATGGAAAGATACTCGACGAGTAGGACCTACGCTGGATAAGCCGGATCAACATAGATAGATCCTCGACGAGCAGATTGGGAGATTCTCGACGAGCAGATAGTACGTCCAAGAGTCTATCTGATCTTCGTATCTCTTTGGCCGTCGACAGATACTCGACGAGCATCTTAGAGATACTCGACCAGCAGATAGTCCGTCCCAGAGCCTATCTGATCTTCGTATCTCTTTGGCCGTCGATAGATACTCGACGAGCATCGTATGGAGATGCTCGACGAGTAGTATCTGTGATTTGTGGCTTATCAACCATAAAGTGGTTGTGTAACCGCCCAACCGCCAGATTCGGTTATGTAACCGCCCAACCGCCATTCTGTTTCATTGGTGATCTCATTATATATGAGGGATTCGGTTCTCAATAGCAAGGACGGAAAAAAGAGATACCACTTCTCTACTTTTCTGATCGAAGTTGATATTGCCTCAACAAGATTGTTCCTTCTCAGGATTATCCCCGCAAGGTATTCGTGCAACCCGGGCAGTGTAATAGGGTCGAATAATCTTGTTCGGAAAGTGATTCGTACACGATCTGAGAAGAGTCCAGGATTATCACAACCCGTAAACACCAACAGAATCTAGGTGCGCCCTCTGCTGCATATCTTGTAATTGTCACCTTTCCTTCATCAGAGCAGACTGAATTATCGTTGCCCGGTTCATCGACCCCTCTGGGTTCTTGGATATCCGAGGAAGAACATATTCCACTTCATCATCACCAACCTTCAAGAACGTTGGCTCCACCCGCTTCAAACCGATCTCAACAACCTCCGTTTCTTCCTCTTCATTATCCATCACCATCCTAACATCTTTAAACACACCAGCCGCAATCAACTGCTTTGCCTCCCACTTCTCTGTCAAGTTCATGCGTTTAATTACACTCCCAAACGCCATTACAACCAAACAGTTAATCTCTTCTCCTATTCAACCTGCACGACTTCCTTCTTCTATCTCTCATCATCAACTCCGAGTCTTTGACCCATTGTCTATATATATACACGCACCCACGCACGGTCTGATTCTACCGACCCAATTCTAACAATCTCTCCAATATTCTATTCTTGTTGTGCACCCCAAACTACCTTAAATAATCCCTATTTTAATACATTATACTTTATCTTAAATATATATTTCCACAATTTCTAAATATTTTAATTAGTTGTTCTATTTTAATTTGGTAACCCTATATTTCCATTACTTATCCCGTTATCTGAGATTATACTTTCTACCGACCTAATTTACACAATCTCTCTATTATCCTGTCATACAACCCAAACTACATTAGTTATTCTGTTTTTGATAACCCTATATCCCTAAGATCCGAGATTATATTTTTCTAGTTAACTACTCGCCTAATCCACACAATCACTAATATATGCTTATATCGTTGACCACCTTAAATATTAGATTATAACTTTACCTTTAATATATTTTCAAATGCAGATTATTAATCCTCATCCAAATTTTTTGTAAAAAAATTGTGAAGACGGTCTTTATTACTAAAACTAGTTTAAGATCCGTGTCAATTATCGTATAAATTGAATTAATAATTGTAAGCACGAGTTATTGTTGTATAAATTTAATATTTATTTTTCGATATTAATGCTTTCACATTTATAACTCATTTAAAAATTTCATTACGATTTACAATATACCCGTCTCCGCACTTGTTATACATACTGTTAAGCCTTGAGTGAGTTTGGGTAGTTAAGTGCAGGGCCACTAGCGATAATATCTCAGAATAAATTTGGGTGTTATAAACTATATTTTGTGTTCTCTCTTCTATGCATGCTTGTAAAAATTGCTTTTGTTCTACAGACACATATTGTAGATAACATGACAGTTGCTCAGGACCTTGTTAAAGGGTATGATGGTAAGTATACTTTTCCACGATGCCTTATTCAGATTGATCTATAGAAGGCATATGTTTGTGTTAGTTGGAAGTTATTGAGAAGCACCTTAGATTACTTCAATTTCCCTAGCTAACTGATCAATTGGATCATGGAATGTGTCTCCACTACGTCATATTCTATTATTATCAACGGTGAGGTTGAAGGGTTTTTCAAGGGAGGTCGGGGGTTAAGGCAAGGAGACCCGCTTTCTCCTTTCTTGTTTGTCTTCATTATAGAGATGTTTACTCGGAGAATGGATAAGACAAGTGATCATAAGGATTTCTTTTTCCAACCTCGCTGCAAACATTAAATCAATTTGTTCATGAACACTAAAATGAACATTAAATCAATGTAATAAAGTGACTAGGAACGAAACTAACTATGTTGGTTGTGAAATCTTAAACCAGCGATGAATGAATTGAAATCATGAACCAAACCGATTTTAAATCAAAGAAACCTGCCAAATCAATAAAGTCAAGGGTATTTTGATAATTTTCATGGGTTTAATGGATTTTTCTAACAGAGCACTACAATGAGTGTGACTTTGAAATGGAATGACCTAGGTTCACGCAGTTCAGAAATCCCACATATACGGGATCTCACACACGAGATATCCGACCAATCCACTAGGCGTTCGAAGGTCTCTAGTGAAAAATACAGGAGCACACAATAACCAACATAAACAAGCAAAAAAGAGATCTAAACACGCACAAGATAACAATCTTATTAAAAAAAAAAAAGAACATCCGAGAGTCGAGTAGAAACACTTCCTCTTCTCTTTCAAGTTTCACCTGAATTACCTCTACTCTTGTTTCTCGTCTTCTCCTTCGATTTTTTGTTTGCCTGAATCGTCGAACACTCGATCGCCACTAATTCTCTGATTTTGGAGTAAAGAAATAGTCCTAATTTTTCTTGTTGTTAATGAGCGACTTCACAATAGCCAGCTGATAGCAGACCTCCTAAATGGGCCCAAATATCCACTCTGACTTGGCCCAATTTCAGACCATCAGCCCATGTGTGCCTTGTACTCTTAATATGCTATTTCTAGTGGAGTATACTACAACAATAAGAATGCAGAGTACTCATCCTATCTCTAAGTGGACATAGAATGGAATTTGATGGACTTGTGTTGGTCCCAGTTGCATAATTGGCATTCAATCTATGTTCCGGCCCAACCCTTCTATTGCCGATGAATAAAACACAATGTATGGTGATTCACCCTAGACACGGATTTCTCACATTTGTAGGTACATTTATGTGGTAGCTGAATTGATAGCAAAACCTGTAATGTTAATCTTTTAGAAGATGTCATGACTACACATTTCAATTTTATACATATATTACAAACTATCCTCAAGCCGAAGTTGAGATGTCACATCATTAACTTTAGATAAGAAAATTACCCAACGTATCAGTAGTATGGGATAAGACGTTAGATTTCCTCCATTGTTTATCTAAAAACTTAAACCACGGCGGCATATAAGGAAAAATTGGAAGGGTCACTTCCACTAACAATACTTGGTCTGGACGTAGAGTGACTCCGCCTAATCGAACCGAGCATAAAAAGGATAAAAATTCTACCAAACTCTAGAGTTAAATTGCATTAGCAAGACATGAACATTTTTTAAAAAGACATGAACAAATTAAATCGATTTGCAATGTGGGTCGTTTGTGTTCGGCTTAAAAGCCCAAGCGACTGATGGGAGCTTTGTCTAATAGGGAAGATCATGATGGAGCGGCCAATCAATATTAGTGGTCTTAAAAGCACGATGAAATTGATATGGCGTTTTGAAAAGGAGTTTGCTATCCGGGAAGTGGGTGACAAAGTGTTTATATTCTAGTTCTTCTCTGATGCTGATAAATCAAGAATTTGGAGTGAACGTTCTTGGACATTCGATGAGACTTTGATTATTATGCGGGAAATGGCAATGGACAACCCAGCAAAATTACAGTTTGATGAAGCCCCGCTCTGGGTCCAAGCGCTTGACAACCCCGATGGCGACTGCAATTGCTATTGGCAACAAAGCGGGCAGGTTCATGGAAATTGATCAAGGTAACAGACTCAAAATTTTGAGGTCCTTATGATTCCGCGTTCTGATGCATGTGTAGCAACCCCTAATCCGTGGCATACATCTGTCTATTAATAGGAACGATGATGAGTTGATTTACGCTACGAACGACCTCCTATTCTATGTTTTCGGTGTGGGAGATTAGGGCACTTCGCCAAGAACTGTACATTCCTACAAGCTTGACCAAATATACAGTACAATTATTTGTTGAAGGGGATATAGAACCGCGAGCGAGGATTGGAAGAGAGGATATGCAACGGGACGCGAAGAACTTGGAGAAACTATTGACAGGTGAAAATGTTAAAGAATCAATGGAGACTACCCCAGAGGTCGCTATTCAAGTTTGTTCGCCCCCAAAAGAGTGATTTTGTCACACAGACAAATGTGAAACATCACTATATACCAAGAAGCAGGGGCCTCTTCTAATTACCGAGTACGAACTGAGGAAAAGGAGACACCAGGGGTCCGACATTTATGATTTTCTTACCGAGGCGAAAAAGGGCAGAAATTCACCATCAATTCAACTTTAATATTCATTAGCGGGTTTCGGAAAAACGCCAACCCACGAACAACAATGAAAATCTTGAGCTGGAATTGTCGGGGATTGGGTAATGTCCGGACAGTTCACACTCTCCGTGATTGGGCCTGGAGTTTACGCCCAAATTTGTTTTTTTAATGGAAACTATGATCAGTAAAAAATAGATTTGGAATCAGTAATATCAAAATGTGGTTTTCTGTTTAGGAAATAATGGGAGATCTGGCGGGTTGGGCCTTTGGTGGCAGGATACCAATGTTTCACTTATTAGCTTATCAGACCACCATATCCTTGTTGAAGTCTGTGAAGCCAGATCCAATATCAAATGGGCCTCAGGTGGAGTATACGGTTGGGTTGATCGAAATAAGAAACGACTAACCTGGGAGCTGCTCAAATCTCTGCGTCATTCAACCAATCTGCCGCTTCTCATCTTTGGCGACCTAAATGAGATCCTGTTGCAATCGGAGAAAGAGGGTGGCGCGCTGTTGTCGGAGCTCCACATGGGCAGGTTCAAGGATGCTTTAGACGATTGCAACCTCTCTGATTTAGGTTTTTGCAGCAGCCCATTCACATGGCAGAGCGGTGTAATTCAGGAACGACTCGATAGGTTCCTAGGAATGCCAGATTGGTGCAATCTTGACCCACACTTTGACGTATTTCATAGGACGTGTATGAATTCATACCACTCTGCAATTGTACTCAATATTGAGGTGACAAACAATCGGGTAAGGAAGAGATCCTTTCATTTTGAAACCTTGTGGTTGGAAAGCCCGGAGTGTATGAACATTATTCAATCGTCTTGGGGTGAACTTAGTGACTCTCTAAAGAGTAAGACTGAACGTTGCGGTGAGGGTTTGGGTGCGTGGGAAAAGGACAAATTTAGGAAACGTAAGAACCGTATTAAGGAATTAGAGGAGGAATTGATATATATTCAGAGTTTACCGTCGGATGGACTAATTTACAACGTTGCTGCACAGTGGTAGACGGGCTGAATGTTCTCCGTCACGAAGAAGAGCCATACCGACATATGTGTTCTAGAGTGAATGAACTTCAGGGTAGGGACAAGAATACGGGTTTTTTCCATGCTAGAGCGTGCAAACGCAAAGCTCAAAATCGGATCAAAGGGCTAATGGACGAGAGTAATGTCTGGAAACAGGAAGCTGATGATATTCAACGGATTATATATGGCTTCTATGCTGACCTATTTATAACTAAGGGCGTTTCCCATATACCAGAGGCAATCAATTTTGTTACTGAAAAGGTTACAAATGATACGAATTCTACTCTGCTTAGACGACCATCAGATGCGGAAATAAAGACTGTCGGTATGCACACTATCTTTTATCAGCGGTTTTGGCCGATAGTCGGGACGAACATTGTACGGTTTGTACTAGAATGGTGGGATGGGCGGGCTTGAATTGCTGAACTCAATCATACTATGGTTATGCTGATTCCCAAAGTTGCAGCACCGACACAAATTTCATAATACCACCCCATAAGCCTATGTACGACCATCTACAATATCATATCAAAGCTTATCACACTCGGTTGAAAAGCATTATGATGCACCTTATCAATTCGTAGCTAACGGCTTTTGCCCATAACAGATTAATCACTGGTCAATGCTCTTGTCACATTAGAAGGTTTCAACTACATGAAGAAAGGCCATGGAGAGAATGCAGGGAGCTTTCACTTAAGCTGGACATGACAAAGGCCTACAATCGTATTGAATGGAGCTTTTTAGAAGTTGTTATGAAGATATTAGGGTTCTCTGACCCATGGATTCGACGTCTAATGCAATGCTTTACGACCCCGACTTTCACTTTCAAAGTGAACGGCCAGATTAGCGGGAATGTCATCCCGACCCGGGGGCTAAGACAGGGGATCCTCTTTTTCCTTATCTTTTTATTATTTCTGCAAATATGCTTTCAACTTTAATTCATACAAAACTAGTTTTAGGTACACTTTTTGGTATTCGTATATGCAATCAAGCTCCAATTATTTCACATCTTTTCTTTGCAGATGACTGTCTAATCTTTGATAAGGCAAATCTCGAGGAATGCGCTCAACTACAAGACACTCTAGGTTTTTATGAGCAAGCGTCCGGGCAGAAAATTAACTACACAAAGCCTGAGATTTCATTTAGCAAAGATGTTGAAGCTACTTGTTGCAACTTGCAAGGAGATTGTAGACACTTTTGGAGTCACCGAAGATGCGCAACATACAAAGTATCTCGGGCTACCCACAATCATTGGCCAGTCAAAGAAAACAGTTTTTGCAAGTATTAAAGAATTAATCTGGAAGAAGATTGATGGTTGGTGCAGGAATCAATCCAAAGCTGGGAAAGAAGTGCTCATCAAATCAGTACTCCCAAGTATTCCATGCTACATAATGGGAGTCTACAAACTTCCTTAAAGTCTAATTGATAAAATACATGGTATCTTGGAAAAGTTTTGGTGGGGTTATGTGGGTTTATGCAACTACCTTAAGTGTACGATAAGGAATGTTACACTTACTCTTATAACCAATGTATAAGAGCTAGAAAGATAGTATACAAGGATCGAATTCAGCAAGACATATGTATGTAAATGAGTTGTTGCTGAATAAGAAAGAGTAGCTTAAATCGACTAGCTCTTATGGAAGAGTAGCTCGATTGACTAGCTTAAGTGTTTTATAAATGCGGAAATTAAAAACACTTTAGAGCGAGTCTAATCCCCTTGTAAACACAACAAGCTATAAAAAGTGAGTATGTTATATATGCGGAATTAAGGGATTTGCCACAATACGAACTTAGAATTGTAAGATAGTAAGTTCGGCTCAAATGCAAAGATATTTTGGTAAGATGAGAACCCTTGATTAACTCAAGCTCGGGATGAAACTCAGAACTATATTGATTACATCAAATAGAGAATTACAAATACTTACAACTCTCTACTTAATACAATCACTCTTCAGCCCTATACGAGTTATCATCCTCTCGTTGCTCTCAAGGTGTGTCGATGCACTCACTCACTCCTGAGATCACTAGCTTCTCACCATAAACACTCAACCGTATTCACTCTCCTAGTTTTCGGATCCTTTTGTGTTTCTCTCTGGGTTGCTTCTCCTAAGCGAGCTAGACTTTTTCTCCACTATGAGGTTCTCAAGTTCGTGCACTAACAATTCACCTATTGCACCTACTTATATAATTCCTAACTTATTCTCCAAGAAAGGAAAACCTATACAATAGTACAAGAAGGAATGCCACATTGGCAATCTGTGTGACCAATCCACTAAGTAGCTTCAACAAATTCAACCACACACGTCACTTCTTTTCTTGAGCAACAAACTTGTCCACGCTGGCGAGCCTCTTCACACCACTCTTGCGCTTCCAATTCGCCCAGCTTGGCCATCCCCGCTCCTCACTATCCATAGGTAGAAACACATTCATCCTATCCTTAGCTTCACATCTTTCCCTTCGCCTGACCCGAATACTCTACACACTGGTGCATGATTTGCACATGGACAAAGTTTACTTTACTTGGATACACTCGTACATACTCAGATATTGAAGCAAAGGATTCACTAGCTCGCAACGACTCTCTTCGCTCTACGCTAGTCCTTCGCCTTCAACATACTATACTCGGAAAATAATTCTTTTCTTCTGATTTGTTCATGACTGCCTTTGGGGGACTCGCTTTTCCCGCAAGGCAAAAATCTAGTCTCTAGCGTGTCCGCTTGCATCAAAGCTATTCTTCTAGCTATCAAAGCTATTCTTGGAAAGCTTAATACTCACAAAGGACATTAGATGTTGTGTTTATCATCATCAAAATAAGATGAACATTTAAGCTACGCATGCTTAAACTAACAGGTTCTAAGGACACAAGCAAACAATCCATTGGAAGAGATGAGAAATCCCCTGTCTGCCGAAACGAATTGAGGTTCTTAGTTTCCGGAATCTAAAAATATTTAACCAAGCTCTCTTAGCGAATCAAGGCTGGCGCCTACTACAACAATACGACAACCTTAGCTACCAAGTGTTTAAAGCAAAATATTTCCCTAATTGTGACCTCATGTATGCGCAAAGCGGACGGATAACCAACTAGTCTTGGTTGAGTATTGCATCAGTATTGCCACTGTTGCGCGAAGGGCTGGGCTGGCAGACCGGCTCAGGTCAAGAGGTGGACATATACTCAGCATGGGCCCCTAAGGGGCAATGGTTTGCAATTCCAACTCTCATAAACCTTATTCCTTTTGGTTATAAATTTTGCAACTATTTCTCTCCTGACAGACTTTCATGGGATTCAAGTCGTCTTCACAACGATTTTGATCATGCGGATTGTCAAGCAATACAAAGCATTTCTTTGCTAGGTTTTTCATGCCCGGATAGGAGGTTGTGGTGGCCTAACCACAATGGTTGTTTTAGTGTTAGGACTGCTTATTGGTTAGGTACATGCAGACATATAGATGAATGGGAGGAATGTCTCTACAGCTCAGATATGGACATCAGGCGACTCATTTGGAGGGTAAAGCTGCCTTTCAAAATAAGGAACTTTGCATGGAGAATTTGTTCAAACGCCCTAGCAATGAAGCACAATCTATACAATAAGCACATTATAGATGATCATGTCTGCAACATCTGTTCCATCGGACAAAAAACTACGTGGCACGTGTTGTTCTAATGTTCACACTATAGCTCGACTTGGGCAGAAAACACTCTTTTTAACTGGGCCCGAGACCTGCCAAATTAGGACTACAAGGAAGCCATGCTGCATATTTTAGGCGTTAATGGTTGATTTTTTGGTTAGTTCGTGGATCACATGGACAATACTAAACAAGTTCATCTTTGAACCGAGATTTAACAACGTACCAATGCTTCGGAAAGGCCTCATGTGTTACGTCTCTGACTTCAAAGCAATCAATCCACAACCCACTTTAACCACAAATCACACCCGACACCAGCTGCTTGTGGCCCGTTGGTCTCGACCAAACCCGGGGATTTACAAAATCAACACCGATGCATGTATTATTTCGGGTGAGATGGGTCTGGGGGTGGTATGTTGAAACTCAGAAGGGAAGATCCTCCGCTTAGCTAGTAAACGAGTAACTTGTGTGGGCGGTGTACTTATGACGGAGACTCTCGCATTACTATTTGGACTAGAAGTTGCTATAGCAGAAGGGTATTTTTGGGTGCACTTCGAAACAGACTGCAAACAACTTGAGGGATTGGTCAACTCAAATAACTCATACACGACTTACGTCTGCCTAGTTCTCGCAAAAACCCATTGATTTGTTACTCAATTTCTTGATTTTAAACTTTTGTATATATCTAGGAATATTAATACGGCTGCATATGCCGTTGCACGTCTATGTTTCAGTTCTCTTGCTGAAGTTTCGTGCTCTTGTAATTTTCTGAAAGGAATTCTTACCCTTACAGAACTTGATATAAAATAAGGTTATGTTTCCTTTCCCTTTGTTTTTCCTTTTTAACTAAAAGATACATTTAGTACAATGTTACAAACATGATTTTCGTCTTCTTTATTCACATCCCAAACAATCTTATAGATTAAGTTAGACAATTCAACGTTGGAGTTGGAGATGGAGGTTAATTTGGCAGTGTTTGGGTAATTGAACTTGTCTTTTTTGTTAATAGGGAAAGTAGAAGTTGTTCATGCAAATAGACAACAACAGAATACTACTAGTATACAGCTAGCTCCAGATAAGAATCATAAGATGGTGTTGAGCTGAGCACAAAAAGGAGGACAGTTGTTGCACATTCCCAAATCTCATTAGACACATTAAACCTAGGTTTCATCAACCTTGGAACCCGGATTTGCAAACTCCTAGGAATCTTAGGCATCTGAAAATGGCAACTACGTGTCTGTTTTTTGCACGTAACAAATGTGTCTATCCACAAAATCTAACATCCCTAGTCTAGGTTAAGAGTTACGGATCTAGGAGTATGAGTTGTTTGGTTTAACTATTATCTATATAAATGTATTCCCGTTTTATTGAGATTTTCTAATGTATATTTTAAGTTAAAATTATTGTAAATTTGTGGTGATAAACTTGGACCTCTTTTATGGATTGTGTCAGTTCACTTTCCGAACAAGATAATTCGACCCAATTTACTGACTGGGTTACACGAAATTCTTGCGGGGATAATCCGAGAAGGCAATCTGGTTCAGGCAATATGAATTCAGATCAAGAAAGTAGAGAGAGTATATTTTCGTAACCTTTGTAATTGAGACCGAATCCTCCTTATATAGAGATAGCAACAGAAACAGAATCTGGCAGTTTCATTCTGTTAATAACGAAATCTGGCGGTTTTGGCAGTTTTGGCGGTTTCATTCTGTTAAAAACAAAATCTGGATTTATGCCAACTTCCGGAAATTACCATTAATCCAATAAAGGATCTGGCATTCCCTCTTTGATAAAATAAGCCCAAAAATTTCGTAAGCGGCCCGTTGGCGCTTCGCCCCGCAAGGGGGCTTGCACTATAGGGGCTCCGCCCTACCACCCCGCGAGGGGCGTATTCGCGGTTGATAAAATGTTAGCTCAACGAGCGTGCACTCCGCACTACCTAAACTCGTTTCCGAGCTTTGACGTGAAATCATATCGGCCTCTAGCGAATCACATTACTATTAAAATGTATCGATGACACTAACATCACCAACAAGAATTTATATAATATTATCATATAGAGTAGTGTAAGTCAGTATAAATTATTCATCATTAAGATTGATATCACATGAAAGTGAATAAATTCATCAACTCATTACTACTTCACTCAATTTAGATCAAATTCGTCATATAGAAACGTACAAGCATAAAATTTAATTAGATTCAATTTTTAATTAAATACAATAATATTATTTTTTTTCCGTATAAAGCCTTTAAACTCCCCAACGGATTCATGTACATCCACAACTGTAGATTAAGGTAAAGTGAAAGCTTGGAACCAGCTAAACTAAATCAGAACCAACACAAGTTAGAACCGGAAATGCCGGTTCAAGGAATGATCCAGTTGTAATCCTAATGTAAGCACCCAAACCAACAAACTAACAGTTCAATCTTGTTGAATAAGGGTTTCTACTTTAAAAAAGAAAAACTATACCCTAACTTTAAAAGAAACTAGCCTAAGCTCTTAAATCATATCCTAAAAATCTAAAACCAAGTTCATATAATATTTAGTAACTTCTTCTTTTTTGCAAAAAATTAATATGAGATAATAACGTCCAGTCTAAGGTCATAGAAGATTCAAAACCTCAAAGAGCATCTTAAAAAGATTAGTGAGAGTTAAACCTATAATCTGTTAGTTCTTAGACTTTGTCATGTTCTACTTATCTGCTAGATCACGAGATATATAAAATTATTATTACACACTACATTTAATATTTTTAATTCTTAAACTGAAGTTTGGTGCAGTTAGACGAGAGCAAATGTGGATTGTCCCGCACAATGGGCCTTGTCAAACTTTACTTCCTTTAAACGGGTACGGATATTGGTATTGTCCCGAATAATGAACCTTACCGAACTTTACTGACTCCTCCGCCCCTAAAAGATGTTCCCATTTTATTTTAGAGCAGTATTCACGTTCTTAGATAATTTTCTCGATTTCTCTCAAAATATACAATAAAACATATTCATGTGTGGTCTTGTTTTATCCATCTCAACGAGTACTTTAATAATATATAAATTTTATAATTTTTATTACCATATATTTCGAGAAATTTACGAAACAATACTTGTCTCGGCAAATACGCCAAAAGTTATGGAAAGATCGAATTGGGACGGAGGGAGTAGTATGGCCAAACTGTTATTATGTCAGAATTAAAACACTTAGGCCCCGTTTGATATAATTTTCCGGTAACGTAAACGGAAAGAAAACGAATCTAGACTATTTTTACATTATTGTTCATTTGTTAAGATGGTTTCGCAACTTGTGACGCAATGCAAGATGGTCGTATGACTCTCTTTGTCAAGGGTATTTGAAACCGCACCCTCGTATTGCGGAAACAAATACCTTTGGCGAAAGGAGTCACAAGACCATCTTCTAGCGAATTGCAAGTCGTCAAGCCACATTGATTAACGAACAATAACGTGAAAGTTATCTAGGTTCGTTTCCTTTCCGTTTACGTTTCCGAAAAATTATAACAAACAAGGTCTTTTCAAACGGATATAAACAATAGTAGTATTGTTCCAAATAAAAAGCCTTTTCAAACTTTACTCGTTTAAACGGGTCGAAACTAATCTTGAATCCACATGATATTGAAGTCTATGTGACAGGCAATTAAGGTCGTTGTACCGATTAAAGATACCCAACTAAAGAATCAACTATTAAAGTGGTAAGTAGGGGTCGAATCCCAAGAGAGCCAGAACGATAGTTTATTTCCTATTATGTAACCAAGTAGTAACAATTGGGGTTTTTTGATATGATTTTAAGAACTAAGCAATTAAGCAAGTATGAAAGCAATATAATGATTGGGGTTGTAAACAATTATGGGTAAAAAGCCCACTCCTCTAGCATCAATGCATTATTCAATTGGAATGTTGATCATCGAATTCTACTAACTTATATTCTGAATTGGTTAATCCGGTTGTCCTAGTCTTTGTTCGTAAATAGCAACTAGTCCAAATAGTCCTAGAGACCCTTACTATGCAATAACCAAGGAAATCCCAAGATTCAAAAACACAACAGCATGAAGATCAAAGATAAGTAGGCCTATGCAATACCATTGGCAAATCGCCGATACTCGACACAGGTTTATAATCTCTAAACAATAAACACTCACAAATAGTCTATGCAAATTATGCTCGCTACCTAAAGACAAGACTTTTCAAATCGAATTATCTAGCCTAGCAATATGATGGATAATAATCAACCTAGTTTGCAACCTAGATAAAATCAAGATCAATCAATGATACTAATAAAGCACAAGAGATTATAAAACAGTCCTGAAATTAAACTTAGAACATAAGCGTTAGAATTCTCACAACAAACCTAGAACAATGGCTTCATCCTAAAGAGTGAACTATGATGAACTTAGCCAGACATAGCCATAGCAAGCAATGAATACATATGAATGACTGATGGGAAAACAAACCAGGGGAGATGAGTGAAGATGGAACAAAGGTGGAAGCTTTCTCTGGCTGCTGCTGAATTCTACGTAAATGAAAGAATGAATGAATGAATGAATGATGAATCTAACCTAATTTCCTAAGCCTTATATAGTCTCTAATAAAAGGGAATTAAAACAAATGCAAATAAATCAAAAGATGTGGAAATAACTAATAAAATCTCGGAATAAATCTTCAATTATGGGCCATTCCTTTCCGCGTCACGATCGTGACACATGGGTCACGATCGTGATCTTGCTCCAGTTCTCGGTCCTGTGTTGGTCAAGATCGTGACAGAGCCTCTCGGTCGTGACACCTCAACTGCGGCTAAGTCACGGTCATGACATCTCTGTCTCGGTCGTGACGTCTTCAACTGAGGCTGATTCCTGGTCGTGATGCTCCATCTCGGTCATGACTTCTTCTCCTGAGATGGACTTCTATCTTCTGCAAACGTCGAGGCAGCTCGGCTTCGCCTCTCGGTTTATCCTGGTGTGTAGGCGTGACATACTTCCTCTAGCTCCATCCCGAATGCACTAAAAGTGAGCATAAACAGGATCTCCATAATAAAACCACTAAAAACCGCTTACAAGCATCCCGCTAATCCATAAATGAACTACAAACAGGATTTCGGGCATACCACTCGTTAAGCACCTAAACACCACTAAACCTAATCTAATAGTCGCTAGTTAACAGCATATAACAAGCTCCGATCAAACTTCCCCACACTTAAACCTTGCTCGTCCTCGAGTAAGCAAAATGAAACTCACTCCTCCTATAAACACAAAGGTCTGCAGTAAGCGTAGGGACAGTCTGCTAGCGACTATACTTCGAACTCCAAGTGTAAACGAGCACTAACCTAACTCCGATCTATCTCCTTATCTCTCCAAGATGATCTACCCAAATCCCTCCTTATGTCTCCACTTCATATGTCACCACTCCATAATAATAATCAAATCGAACCAAGTGATGCGCAATAAAGCACAAGTGGACTCCTAATCTCCTCTAAGGGTAAGGGTACATGTATAATGATAATGAAGATAAAAATCGAGTCTCCCACTTGCTTATACACTTCTTTTACCTCACCTTCAATTAATGTCCTAAACCACTAATCAATGTCATCTAACCATACATCACAACCACCAATCCTAATCAAGAAATCTGCATAGCACAACCACAACAACATGCATCAAACTCCAAGAAATAGAAACCTAATCCTAGAATCTAATACAACGGCCAATAATGTGTAACAAATCTCATGAATTAGTGAAAGGGTGAGCATGCAAAGTATGGATGTCAATAAGCTCGAAAATAGAAGAATAAAAGGCTAATTACTAACTTCTTATCCCTCCTTGGTAAATCCTAAAACCGAGACAATCCTTCAACTCCCTTCTTATGTCTCCGATGCCAATAAATGATGCAATCAATCTAACCAAGTAGTCAAATTATCACAAACAATGTAAACCCGGCGCCCTTTCAGGTTTTCACCAAAATTCTCTAAAGTGGTAGGAACTATTTTTCCTTTTCTTTCTTTCTTTTTAGGCACCCACGTTTTTCTTTTTATCCATTTTTACTTGCCTGGTTCTTTTGTTCTTTTTTTCTTTTCTTTTTTAAAATAAAGTAAAGATTCAAAGAAATATCCGATACAGACTCGATAGATAGAAAAACAACAAAACACATCAGCATAGTAAACTCAAAATCATAAAAACATCAGCAGAATAGCAAAGCACCAAAAACATCAGCAGAAAAACACCTAAACAAGTCAACTCCTCTCCCCACACTTGATCGCGCATTTTCCTCAATGCAACAAAAGAGGACACCATGGAAAAAGGGAAGAGGAAGAAGACAGGTGGAATGCTGTGGTGCTATCTTGGTCGTGAGGAGCAAGGGGGATAATGGTCGACCGTATCACGACCGTGACACAGTGTCACGATCGTGACACGGGTAGCTGAGGTAGGTGATCGTCGTTTTTCCTCCTCCGATGACTTCCGGATGCTGGTTCCGCGATTTACCTGTAAACGAAAACAAAAACAAAACAGAATAATGGGAGAAAAGTCAGCAGTACTCCCTCGGGTTGCCTCCCGATCAGCGCCTTAGTTATCGTCGTGGCACGACATAGAATAAATCAACCAGTGTCTTTCGGTCCCTTTGGAACCTACGCTCTCAAAATTTCTTGTATGAACCAGTTATGGAAAGGTTTGAACCTTAGACCATTCACCTCTGTGACTCTCCACCTTTGCTTCACCTTTTTCTTCTTACTTTCCCCACACTTAGACTCAACTTGGGGCTGTGCCCTTGCTTTCTTCGCAACCTGCACAACAGTACTAGCATGTTTCTCGCCCTGTGGGGTTAGAGAGGTGGGGCTACCGCCCAAAGCATAATTAGGGAGCGGGGCACGCAGTGCATCTGAACATAGTTCTGGGGGTTTAATAACCTTATCAATAGAAAATACAAAGCTATCATCCGGGGGTTGTGTCGTAGATTCATATATGTTAAAACTAACAACATCCCCGTCAAACTCGAGTGTAAGCGCCCCGGTGTCTAGATCTAACTTAGTTTTGGCTGTCCTCATGAAGGGTCTACCCAGAAGGATAGGTGCAGCCTGCGCATCATGATTCATATCCAACACATAGAAATCCGCAGGAAATACAAGATTATCCACCATAACCAACACATCTTCGACTATCCCTTTCGGATAAACCATAGACCTGTCAGCTAGCTGAATCACAATTCATGTTTCATTCAGGGGTCCTAGTCCTAGCGACTTGTATAACGAATAAGACAGAACATTAATAGAAGCACCCAAATCTAGCATGGCCCTATCAATCTTAGTCTTACCAATAGTACATGGGATACTAACCATACCTGGGTCCGAGCACTTAGTTGCTATCTTCTGCTGGATGGCCGCAGAAACTCTCTCACTTACCCGCACCTTTTGTTTCCCTTTCAACTTCTGGTTCCTCTTCATGGTGCAGAGCTCCTTCAAGAACTTAGCATAGCGTGGAACACTTTTGACGAGTTTAAGAAAATTAATGTTTACCTCACACTTACTAAACGTTTCAAAGATTTCCTTGTCGTTTGCAGGTCTGCGCGTGTCTTTCAAGGCTTATGGGAATGGTGCAGGTGGTTTCTCGGAGTATAACGGAGGAAAATTTGGCCATACATAGTTTTCTTGCCTCATCTTGAAGTCGCCTATGTCCTCATAATCTTCGTCAGCACTTAGCGGTTTGGAGTCACAGACATCAACACTGGGTCTCGGGCGAGATAGTTGGTTACGATCGTGACGGTGAAAACTGGGGCTTAGTCTCGATCGTGACACAGTGTCACGGTCGTGACCCTCTTTGTCAACTTTTTCGGAAACCAAATCACCGCCTTCTCGGTCGTGATGCCTTTGTCTCGATCGTGATGTCTCCTTTGGGGCAAAGTCTCGATTGTGACATTGGTGTCTCGGTCGTGATAGCTGCCCAGCTTTCTCAGCATCTCTTCTTCCAGCTTTTTGTCGAGTTTTCGTCCACTTCGTATCATGATGGCACTTACATTTTCTCTCGGAGTTACTACAGTTTGCGACGGTAACTCGCCTGAGCTCTGCTGTGTTAAATTATTGTCTGCCTCCGCTAGCTGTGTGGCCTGCTTCTCTAGATTCCTTATGCTCGACCCGCGGCTTGAACATGCGTTGTGAAGTGCTTTGTCAATGTTTGCAGTAGGGCTGGGATACTTCGGTTCTTAGTAATTTTTTGGCCTACCCACACTATAAAAAAATTATTTTATTCAGGTTCGGTTCCTCAAAATTTTAGTAAGGAACCGTTATTACCCAAACCCGAACTTTATTTGGGTTCTAAACTCGGTTCCGTAAATTTTACATATATGTCACACTTCGGTTCTATAAGTCGGTTATTCTGTTCCTCGATTACTAATTAATGTATATAATTTATTACTAAGAAGATTCAGTATATGGTCAATCATATAATAAAGCTAACCAACAAGTTTTCAATAACTAAATAAATATATTGTTTGGTAAAAATTGTATGAGAGCGACATAATATAAACTGATATAATTAATTAGCAGACATGACAAATACAATATCAAATATGACAATGAAACTGGTTTAGATACGACAAACACAATCTTTATGTTGTGGCAGTGATTATTGGAATTGAGGAAGGTGAGAAATGATAGGGAAGGGTGACGTATTTTTGTGAAAGTAGCGCTTTGGAAGGAGAACTGAAGGCTAAGTGGCATCGTGGAAGGCAAGAAACGATAACGGACGCAAATGTGAAGGATTAAGCCGAGAAACTATGGAGGTGTATCTATCTTTGATTTAATTAATAAATAAAAATACTAAGTAATTGTTATTAATAATCGGTTCCTCGGGTACAAAGTCCCAGCCCTAGTTTGCAGCATCTCCCTTGTTGATGGCTCTTTGGTCTGCGGTGGATACGGAGCACGATAGGGGTTGTTTTGGTATTGATTCTGGTAGTAGCCTTGATTTTGTCCACCAACCGGATCGTTTCTCCTAAACCCAAGGTTATCATTGCCCCGCTGATTATAATTGTTGTTTTGGTCGTAGCGAGGCCTAGGAGGTCTGAAACCTCCCACCGTGTGAACTTCAGCAATCGTCGGATCCTGGAGTTGCGGGCACATATCAGTAGGGTGGCTTTCATTTGCGCATATGCCACATAGTTGTGATGGCTTCTGGTTTCCGATGACCATCCCCTTTATCAAGATCTTTAGTTCAGTGAATTCACTCTTCCATCCAACCTCTCCGGAACTCACAGCATTAGCTCCTTTCTTCGTATACGTCCTCCCAAAACTCCTTGTCCCTTCAGCTATTTCGTTTATTCGGGCTCTGGTTTCAGCAGGAGTCAAATTCAACACACTACCGTTGCAGGCAGCGTCTACTAGCCTTCTCTCATGATTAAGTAACCCATTGTGAAGGTGGGTCACCAAGTCTTTCTCCTCGAACCCATGGAATGGGCAGCTAGCGCATAGTCTCGCAAACCTCTCGACGTAGCATACAGTGACTCATCATCATGTTGCTCCACCATAGCAATCGCTCTTTTCAAAGCAACAACCTTCTTGGAAGGGAAATACTTACTAAGGAAGGCTTTGTGTAGCTTCTCCCAAGTGTCGATATTCCCTGTGGGTAGCAAATAGTACCATTGTCGCGCACTATCTTTCAATGTAAGACCGAAAGCTCTCATCTTTATCTGCTCGTTGGTGACATTACTCGGCTTACTGCAGCTGCAAATGTCGTGAAACTCACTTAGATGCATAATCGGGTCTTCCCCAACCAGGCCATGGAATTTCGGTAGCAAATTGATGAAACCAGTCTTGAGCTCGAACGTGACACCAACATTTAGGGCAGGCAGCGTTACTCCTAGGTTTTGTTGCGTCAGGTCTAGGTCCGTAAGTTGTCACAGCGTTTGATTTCCAGCCATGTTGTCAATCACCAAGTCGTGAATCCCTTGCCTTAAAGTCTGCAGAAACGTCCGCTCTATTTCTGGATCGTAAACAAATAAATTTGGATCAGTAGCGCGAGTGTGGACCATAAGATAGGTCCACACTAAAGTAGTAACACAAATAGAAATAAACTATAACAGTTGGCTCCCCGGCAACGGCGCCAAAATTTGACAAGCGATTAAGGTCGTTGTCCCTATCAAAGATACCCAACTAAAGAATCCACTAGTAAAATGGTAAGCAGGGGTCGAATCCCAAGAGAGCCAGAACGATAGTTTATTTCCTATTATGTAACCAAGTAGTAACAATTGGGGTTTTTTGGTATGATCTTAATAACTAAGCAATTAAGCAAGTATGAAAGCAATATAATGATTGGGGTTGTAAACAGTTATGGGTAAAAAGCTCACTCCTCTAACATCAACACATTATTCAATTGGAATGTTGATCATAGAATTCTACTAACTTATATTCTGAATTAGTTAATCCGGTTGTCCTACTCTTTGTTCGTAAATAGCAACTAGTCCAAATAGTCTTAGAGACCCTTATTATGCAATAACCAAGGAAATCCCAAGATTCAAAAACACAACAGCATGAAGATCAAAGATAAGTAGGCCTATGCAATACCATTGGCAAATCGCCGATACTCGACACAGGTTTATAATCTATACATAATAAACACTCGCAAATAGTCTATGCAAATTATGCTCGCTACCTAAAGATAAGACTTTTCAAATCGAATTATCTAGCCTAGCAATATGATGGATAATAATCAACCTAGTTTACAACCTAGATAAAATCAAGATCAATCAATGATACTAATAAATCAAAAGAGATTATAAAACAGTCCTGAAATTAAACTTAGAACATAAGCGTTAGAATTCTCACAACAACCCTAGAACAATGGCTTCAACCTAAAGAGTGAACTATGATGAACTTAGCCAGACATAGCCATAGCAAGCAATGAATACATATGAATGATTGATGGGAAAACAAACCAGGGGAGATGAGTGAAGATGGAACAAAAGGTGGAAGCTTTCTCTGGCTGCTGCTGAATTCTACGTAAATGAAAGAATGAATGAATGATGAATCTAACCTAATTTCCTAAGCCTTATATAGTCTCTAATAAAAGGGAATTGAAATAAAGGCGTTTTTGCACCGAACCACCCTTATATGGCCGAATTTGCATGGAACCACCCCTTATATCGATAATTATTCCGAACCACCCAAATTTTACTCTTTTCTTACTAGAAGCCACCCCTCCCCCTATTCTGTTAAATTTTCCATCCAAATTAACGAAAAGACAGTTATACCCGTGACAGAATTCCAAATTTACACTAAAAAAACAAAGTTAAAAAAAAAATTTAGGTGTTCTTCGTTCTTCTACGCTCCTGGGTTCTTCGTTCTTCGTTTCTTATGGGAATCAAAGATCGTCTAGGAATCAACTCTCGTCTGGAAATTAGGGGTCTTCGTTTCTTCTCCTCTCTCCAAATTCACCATTGAAGAACATAGGAACAAGAAATTAGAGGTTCTCGTTCTTCGTTTCGTTTCTTCTCCTCTCTCCAAATTTGGGGTTTGCGTTCTTCGTTTTGTTCCAGTAGAAACAAGATGCGAATTCGAGGTCGACCTGTAAATCAATGGCGAGGAGAGCACTGCAAGTAAGTCAATGGCATCTAAATTAGGGGTTCTCGTTCGAGGTTGACCTGTAAATCAATGGCGAGTATGCGAATTCAATGAACGAAATTAGGGGTTCTCGTTCGAGGTCAACCTGTAAATCAATGGCGAGGATGCGAATTCGAGGAACGAAATTAGGGGTTCTCGTTCGAGGTCGACTTGTAAATTAGGGATTCTCTGCAAATCAATGGTGACAGAGTTCGATCAATCTGGAGGAACGAAGAAGAATTACTGGAGGAGGCGAATTGGTGGCGAGGAGGCGAATTTGATGAGCTTCGAATCGGTGGCGAGGAGGCGAATTGCTGGAGGAACGAAATTTGGTCAATCTGGCATCCGTCAAATTGCGAGGAGGCGAATTGCTGGAGGAACGAAATTCGGTCAATTCGGTAAATTTCCCGATTACAAATGAACAATTCGAATTTAGAGGAACTCATCTGTCAAATTGCTAGAGGAACAAAGAACAATCCGTCAAATTTCCTGCTGGAGGAAGGATGAGGTCAAATTGCTGGAGGAACGAAGAAGAATTCGAACCGGAGGAACGAAGAACAATTGCTGGAGGAACTGTAGGCGAACAATTCTTGAAAGGGGAGAAGAACATTAGGAACTTAGGGGTATTTTTGGATTTTTTTGAAATATAATAAGGGTATTATTAGACATTTCTCATTTTTAACAGGAAATTTAACGGAATCCGTCCAAGGGTGGCTTTGGGTAATAAAATGTTAAAATTTGGGTGGTTCGGAATAATTATCGATATAAGGGATGGTTCCATGCAAATTCGGCCATATAAGGGGTGGTTCGGTGCAAAAACGCCTAAAATAAATGCAAATAAATCAAAAGATGTGGAAATAACTAATAAAGTCTCGGAATAAATCTTCAATTCTGGGTCATTCCGTTCCGCGTCACGATCGTGACACAGGGGTCACGATCGTGATCTTGCTCCAGTTCTCGGTCCTGTGTTGGTCACGATCGTGACAGAGCCTCTCGGTCGTGACACCTCAACTGCGGCTAAGTCACGGTAATGACATCTCTGTCTCGGTCGTGACGTCTTCAACTGAGGCTGATTCCTGGTCGTGATGCTCCATCTCGGTTGTGACTTCTTCTCCTGAGATGGACTTCTATCTTCTGCAAGCGTCGAGGCAGCTCGGCTTCGCCTCTCGGCTTCTCCTAGGGTGTAGGCGTGGCATACTTCCTCTAGCTCCATCCCGAATGCACTAAAAGTGAGCACAAACGGGATTTCCATAATAAAACCACTAAAAACCGCTTACGAGCATCCCGCTAATCCATAAATGAACTCCAAACAGGATTCCGGGCATACCACTCGTTAAGCACCTAAACACCACTAAACCTAATCTAATAGTCGCTAGTTAACACCATATAACAAGCTCCGATCACTATGCATGGAGCTATAAAAGGAACTAAATGGTAAATATGGGTGGGCACGGAAGGTTAAATGTAGTTTGGTTAACCGTTCGTGTCCAAGTTAGTCTATTAACCGAAATTGTTTGGGTTAACTGATATTTGTAATGGTGAATATTCAGTTAACCGAAAAACTATTAGCTAACACCGGTTAACCAAAATATTTCGGTTAACCGGCAAACTGATATATAAATTAACTGAATGTATCATTTAAAAGTTATTTATAAGTTGAATGTTCAGTTAACCAAAACTGGTTAATTAAAATGTCAGTTTTTTGTTATTCTTACGGTTATACGGTTCTGGTTTATGCCCACCCTTATTGGTAAATATCTTAATTATTAAATTAAAATTTTCTTTCGCCACCTGTCAGTCTGTCAGTATCTCCTTCAATGTGCCAAGATTGGTAGATTGTAGTAGATCAAATTTCCTAATCAAGAAGTTAATCTATAATCACATTTAGATCTGTCAAGTTTCACTTTTTTAAATATCTGACAAACACCGAACCTTTTCTAAAAACGATTCTGTATTACAAATTAAAGCCGAATAAATGTCATCCCACTTAATCGAACTCTAAAAATTGTAAAGGACAAATCCCCGTCTATTGCTAGACTATAAGGGGACTGACACAAAAATAATAAACTTGATACGCTTGTTATGTTTCTAAGGGTCAAGACTAAAGCTACTATGAACATTATAAGTTCAAAAATGAAAGAGCATTCAAGGAAGGTAGTTGATGGGAAATGGAAGTTCGAAATCACATTTTTGGTATGAATTCATGCATCAACATCATCTTTTCTACACCTATACATTTTCTCATAACGCTATTACTTCGTTGTCACGGGCTCACAACACAAATCAAACGGCCATTACAACACATCTTAAGGTGTCGAGACATGCTTCCAACCACTCTTTCGACATATATGTCTACATGCTGGCCTTGTCAAATATCTCTTGTCTTATACTACCATATATATGATCAAGGTTCAGTTAAACCGTATAGTAAATGGAACTCCTATGTATTTAGACATTGTAGATTTGCATAATTTTATCCTAAGGTCCTAAAAATAATGAGAGCTAGTAGCCATTGATTGGAGTGAGTTATGTGGAGGAGAAACGAATAGACAAAGATGAGAAAGAAGACAAGGAGAGGTTGCCTAGAAAGGGTGCAAATACACATAATTGTAGTGCTGGTAGGACCCTAAATTGATAAGTTTTGTATGGATACACATATGGGATTGATGTAATGTGAGTTTGATATATAATGTATCAAATTCCAAAATGTAGACGAAGGATGAGACCAAGGTGAAAGGGATGGGTCCGAGACCTCGAGCCCTGGCCTTGTGTTCTTGGCTAGGTGTTGAAAGAGGGAGAAGATGGAGATGGGGTTTGGACCTACAACACACTTGCTATGTTGTTGTGTAGTTAGCATGTTAGCCATTTCATTTATGTTGATGGGCCATTCTCTTTATTCATGTCTGTTCCATTGCCAATGGGAAACTGAAAGTAGTGAGGAACATTGGTAGATATTTATGAGAGGGAGGTTCTGGTATGTACAGCCCATTTCGTGCGTAAGTGCGTATATGAACCTCTCTGTGTAATTTAATGAACCTCCATGTCTTATGTTTGGAACCACATATGTACTATGAACTTTCATTTCTGAAATTTTAGGCGGTTCAAAAATAAGACGCGGATGTTCATTAAATTTCAGGTTCATAGTAGATATGTGGTTTAAAACATAAGACATGGAGCTTCATTAAAATACACAGAGAGGTTCATATACGCACGTATGCACGAAATGGACTGTACGCATATGATCCTGTCCCATATTTATGAACTCGTAATGTTGAATTTGTATTTGGTGCTTAACAATTTTGCTCATGACATCAGATTATGAACCAATAGATTTTTTGAAAAGATGTTTATAGTTTTGAGAAGCAATACAAGTTTTATGACCACTCGTTTTTAAATGTTACCAATCAGAATTTTTTATCCACAAATGTTACACAGTGTCTCCATTAATTTCTTGAAAACATCTTCTATGTAAAAAGCCGTCTTATATGCACATAAAATTTGTACCTATGTATGCAATATTGTCACATTCGCATATAAGCTCCCATTTTCATCTGAAAATGACCCTTGTATCATTGGCAATAGTGTTGAAATATACATGGATTAATATCAAAATCTAAGTATATAATTATGTGAATTATTATTTTTATTGTCCTTTATTTTTATGATGGAAGTTTACTGGATTTGTATGTTGTGAAGAAAGCTCATATGTGCACGACCTCCTAATCTGTATATAAAGGTGGGATGGTTCTAAAATTTATCATGTGTTAGTCACCTAAAATTTTGCTAATTTCATAGGATTATGAAGGGAAAAAAGAAGTTATTAACATGTCATTTGAGTTGATAAGGATTCATTGATGCATATCAATAAGGTTCTAACTAGTACTAAGAACCTAGTCAATACTAATTTCTAAGCTAACCTCTTACACATCCCTATCTACACGTGCACCTCTCTAATTGGCATTGCAAGTGGCAAAGCTCACGTGGAAGCCACGTCATGCATCGATCCTCCATGTCTATTGTCTTATAAATCTCCATTTCCTCTCTTTATCTCCCCCCTTAGCTTGCGTTCAATCCCTCTCTTCCATGTCAAGCCATCCATAAAAACAAAGCATCACTCCAAACCAAAACTTTATCTTTTTCACACAAGAAAGTAATCCAAATCTCACCTTTTCTTGCAAATCCAAACTTGTACCTTGTTGTTTAATGTTCACCCTCTTATTCTTTCTTTCCTTTGTATGATCATCATCATAATCACTTTTCTTGTTCACATTTTAGTTTTTAGCCAGAACAAGAAAAAGAAGAGGCTATGATGCTCATGATCATTGCCCATTTAACCCAAACTCTTTTCAAGTGTTGTACTATTTCTTCTCATTGTCATTTGGCTTAGACAATGCAAAGCAATTCACAATCAACCAAGACCAGAAAAAGATCATCTTCTTCTTCTTCCTTGGTGAAGAATTACAGGCTGAAACGAGCTATTTTTGTGGGGCGAAAAGGAGGATCAAAGATGGATTTGAGATCTCCAACTTGTACTACGAAGAACATCGGTCGAGATAAGGGAAAAGAGGCAAGAATGTCATCTAGAAGACTAGCTTCCGGGGAGATATTTGAAGCTGAGTTTGAACATAATAGCCCTCTTTCTAAGGTAACATAATCCATTTTTAGCCTTTTTTTCAATTATTTATTAAAAACTTATAAATTTGTTGTGAATTATGAAGGACGGGTCTAAATTGCCCGGGCACCATAGAAGAAGATCATCCAACTTATCACAAAAGCTTCAACTCACTAACTACTTAGAAGAAGAAGAGATGGTGTCCTTTGAGGTACAATTTTTGTTCTTGAATTGGTATTACTAATGCTAGTCTTTATGAATTGATCTGATTTCAGCTTTACTTCAGGCTAAAACAACTACAAGTATAAAAAACCGGTTAAAGGGCATAAGTGGTAGCCTAGCAGGATCAAAGGAGATGATCAAAGCATTGTACCGTCTATGGAGTCAAGAAGGGCAAAACAAGTCATCAAGACTAACTCTAGTTTCAGCTCTACGAGTTGAGATTGACCGAGCAAGGTACGAAGTTGAGCAATTGATCGATGAAGAGTCCTTTCATAATGACAAAGACATCAAAAGCCTCTTAAAGAGATTTGCAGCCGAAAAGGTTGTTTGGAAGAGAAGAGAGCAAGATAGGATAATAGACGCGATCTCATCGGTATCAAGAGAGCTTGAGATTGAGAAGAAGCTAAGAAGACAATCAGAGAGGCTAAGTAAAAGATTAGGCAAGGAGTTAGCAGAGACTAAAGATGAGTTGTCAATGGTGGTAAAGAAGCTTGAGTGCGAGAGACGAGCAAGAGAGGTATTAGAGCAAACGTATGATGAGCTAGTACGCGATAATGGTGAAGTTGAAGAGTTGAAGAGGGAAGAAGAAGTTGAAATGGAGGAGAAGAATAATGCTCTTGAGAGATTAAGGAGTGACCTTGAGGTTTACTTAGGAGGTAAACAAGTGTTTAATCATGGAAGTGAAGATCATGATTTTGGTGATTTGTTCGAGAAGATACAATCTGGGTCATGCCAAAATGATAAGAGAAGCGAAGGAGAAGAGGATTCGGATGATACCGAGCTTAACTCGATTGAGTTAAGTATGGATAGTTTAAGTAAAAGCTATACATGGAGCTTTGTTAAGGATGATGAATCTGTTAAGGAGTCAATTGATGAGGTTTTCAAAGGAAGGAGATCACTTTCTGAGAAGATTCAATGGGAAAACATTTGTCTTCAGAGAAAAACATCAAATTGTAATGGGTTTGAGAAGGGAAGAATAGATGAAGTTTGTGCTCAAGATGAAAGATTTGATCATAATAAACCAAGGAGAGACCAATTTGATGGCAATGAAGGAAGAACAAGATAAAAATCTATACTAAATTATGTTTTCGCCGGTGTTTTTGGATATGTTTTTTTTTTGCATTTTACACAATCATGTTTGCAAAGAGATGAGTATCGTGTATATAGCACGAGCAAGGATAAAAAGATGTGTTCTTAGTGCAAATGTATGAAGAAGTAGAAGTAGTATTTATTTATTTTTATGTGTTATGATATTATATGAATAGAGCCATTTTGTACATGTATCATAGTTGATACTTCAAATATAAGCATTGGCATTCAAAATGGTGCTTTCCTTAGTGATGTACTATCAACAGCTACATCCACTTCATCTGTCAGATTGATTATCAACATAAACTAACAATAATAAGTTCTAAGGTATAATAATTGAGTGTGCTGAAAAAATTACATATTTCACTTTCTATCACCTCAAACTTACATCTTTGTAATTGTAACCTTAAATTAAATCAATTGACAACTGCATAAAGTATCAAAGGAAGAATCAAATGAAACTTAGCAAAAAGAAATTTAAAAAATCAATAGCTGGCAGGTAACATTATATTGCATTGCATATGCTTATATTATTACTCTTTTTGACTTGTGATGCATGAGTATCACTGTACCACGTAATCTAACCCTACAACTAATCTTTTATATTATGCACAGTGTATTACAAGCACGCCAATATCTATAAAATTGGGAAAAAAATATAATAAAAAAGATTAGTATTTCCAGGTAATATTTATACAAATTACTGGTTGAGATGTCTTCTTTTCATCACTGTTTCAGTTGTGTAGTGTAATGGTGGAGGTAAGCATGTGAGACGATGCAATTATAATACAGGCATGTTCATAAGTATGATCCAGGAAATCAGCTGGATTGTACTCTACAGTTTAAAGTTTAAACTCATCTTCTGACATAAAATTATCTCTGATTTATGCAATGAGTTTGATCCATGTGATCTGGATCATCATCATTCACGTCTCCAGAATCTCTGATTAGACATTATACCAGGAATGAATATGCCCATACCATTTGGTAAAGAGGTGCAGAATCTTAATTCCGACAAAGTAACAGTTTGGTCATATTTACAGAGATCTGAGGTCTCCCATGTGAATTAATACCACTAAGAAGAATCATATGATCTAGATTCCATATTTTAAAATCAGGTTAATTGTACGGAATTTAATAAAAATGCTCCAATACCCAGAAGACCCAAAGAAATTGTTGCAGAAAACTCAGAGCGAGAAAGCTAAAAATAGCATATTAAGACCATCTATAGGAGTAATCTTGTATTTTAATTCTTAAATTATTTTATTTTCTTCTCTTTTTTCTATTTTTATTAAAGCGTTCCTTTTTACTAGAGTTGGTAAAATTCAACCGGACAACCCGATTGCTTAGAGACCGACCCAACCCGACCCAAAGAGACACTTACACCCGGTCGACCTGAACCCGACCAACCTGAAATTTGATGGGTTGAACCCGACCCAACCCGAACCCGAAATATGTGTTTCACATCATGCATGTCATTGTAATAAAAAATATTTACACATAATTTATTTAAAAATATTATTATTTATTTATTTTGAAAATAATATATAACAATATTATTTTATTATTAAAAATTAATTCTCTCCCTAGAAAAAGCTAAATACGTTTAATTAAATGCAACATTCTTGACCTGCTGGGTCAACCCGACATGACTCGGACCTGATGAACCCGAAATTTTATCAACCCGTTCAACCCGAACCCGCTCGTTCCGAACTCGAACCCGACCCGCCGACTCATTTGCAATTACTTTATAACCCCAACCCCAAAGTAAAAAGTGGTGACGATTAAAGAATTTTAAGAGAATGGAATTTCATACAAGAATTGAGGCAAAGTTCTATTAAATTCCTAATATATATTTATTTATTTTAAATGTTAGAAATTCTTAAAGGTCAACATTGTGGATGCTCTAAGAGCGTGTGAATTGGAGCTTTTTTAACCTAAAATAATATTTAATTTTTTAATTAAAGTGGAGATTTTTAAGAAAACTGGAGCCCTACGTGTTACTTACTAAGGAAGCCTTAAAAAACCAAGAACTCAATTTCAACCTATAATTTTATACACATAAGAATCAAGCAATTTCAAAAAGAATTAATTTTACCTTATACCTTTTTTCAACAAAATTATAATATTTTTAATAGAAAACTAAACAACAAAAAAACTGGTTAAAAAACCTTACCAATGCGGATGCTTTACCTAGTTTATCATGTTAAAATTAATAATATAATTCAACCCAAAAATACCAGGATTGCTATAATTTTATCTTTTTAAATAAACTAGCATGTTTTCTCGTGTCTTGCACGAATATTATAGTACAACTATAATAGACAAATATGAATAAAATATGACTTATCTAGATGAATGACATGTAAAAAAACAAATTTAGTAATTTTTATAAATAGATATATAGATGGTGATGTCCCAGCATGGAATAAAATAAATCCTTGCTCCTTCAGTCCGTCTAACAGTAGCATGTTATACATCACGTACGTTAATGTAAATGAATATAATTATTCTTATAACATACGTTTAGTAATATCATTATTTTAAGTGAAATATTTTTTTACAACTGATATATGAATAATTTTTTAAATTAATATCATATATTATTTAAATATTTGTTACTATTATTTTAAGGGAACGTCTAAACGTACACTTTTTTTGTCTATATGCACTCTAAAAGTGCACGCCCAAGTTAGGAGTGCAAGTTTAGAATGCCCAACTTGAGCGTGCAGGGTAAAACGGGAAAAAAACAAGTTTACAGTCCTCGGAAGACGTCAGCACGCCCAAATTGGGCGTGCAAACGCTTGGCACGTCCAAACCGGGCGTGCCAAATTTCCGGAAAAAAATTGTGAACAGTAGCACGCCTAGGTTAAGCGGGCTACTGTTCACATTGCAAAAAAAAAACTTTTTTTAAGAATTTTTCAAATATACGTCAATATTAATGGTTTATAGGTTATTTGTGTCAATTTCAATGTATTATATCAAAACGATCTCCATTTGGCCCAATTTTATCATTTTTTTCCGATTTGGCCAAATTCACTTGATTTAGCCAAAATCGGGGCAATCGGACCCCGATTGAATCAATTGATCGTAATTTCACTCAATATCAACCCAATTCATAC
>NW_027367501.1:0-57573 GCF_046119375.1 Phyllobates terribilis | reverse complement strand
CTTACAATCTACATGAAAATTGAGTTGGAAAAGCAATTTGTTGTTGCTAAACCAAATAAAAGACCAAGCAAGATGATGAATAAATTGAAATGCTCATTTAAAAGCTTGGGGACAATGAGCACACCTGGACAAATTCATGATGGCATAAAAGATATGAATCCAGTGCAAAATCAAGTTTTTCTAGAGCTTGGATTTGAAATCTTTCTTTATTGGAATATTACATAACTTCCTTGCAAGATGGTATTCTAGATTCTAAACAACTTTGATCCAGTGGCATGTACTTTAAGTATAGACAAGAAGGACATACGCATAACTAAAGATGATGTATAAAAGTATTTTGGCTTACCAAGGGTTCCATTGAAGAATAAAGTCAAAAGCAATGGGGTTGATACTCATTACTATTAAATCAATTCAAGTATCAGTTTGATATGGTTGAAGATGCTGACACAGGAGAGATGAAGCTTCAAGATTTCAAGAAAATAAAGCATGATTGTATATTCAAGAAACTTATAGCATGTCAAGAGACGGGATATTGGTTGAAGAGAAATTTCATCATACTATTCAACTCCTTGGTTGTGGAGAGCACCCAGAATGGACAACCGAACCATAGAGTTCTCGATGTCATCCGTAACGCATAAAAAATTAATGATTATGACTGTTGTGAATATATTTTAGAGAAATTTTCAAAAAACACCCCTTATATGGGTGAATTTCACTTTAAACACCCCTTATATCACTATTTATAAAGCCCCACCCCTTATATTACTTCTGTCACCAAATCCCCACCTATCCCTCTCAGCCGTTAGGAAATCCGTCCAAATCCGTGAAATTATAATTTTGCCCTTCAAAATTTTTAAAAATTACAAGATAAATCAGGAGAGATATTCAATATCTCGTTTTCTCCCATTCCACTGTTCATCTTCCTCAAAATCTCATTTTTTATCAGATCTGAGATTTGCTGAAATGTCATTTGGGGTTTTTGTATCAGATCTCATTTTTTAGCAAAATCTCATTTATGTAACAGTTCATGAATTCTTTCCTTCTCGTTTTTTTATCAGATCTCGTTTTTTGTATCAGATCTGCGGCGTGCCCTAGTTGCTGAAATGTAATTTGGGGTTTCTTGAAATGTAATTTGGGGTTTTTTTTGCCTTGTACAGCTCTGTCATAGCCCTAATCGAATCAGGTCAATGATAGAAGATGATGTCGACATAATCCATGTCCAACCGCTTGAGAGAAGCTTTGGTACCTTCGATTATATGCTTTCTGGACAGTCCCTTGTCGTTAGGGCCAGGACCGCTCCAAAAGATCTTGGTGGAGATGACGACATCAGATCGCTTCCAGCCGAGCTCTGTGATCTCTTGCCCCGTGATCTCCTCAGCTCTGCCGTTGGCATACACTTCGGCATTGTCGAAGAAGTTCACGCCGTTGTCTCGGCAGCATTGGAGGATGGATTTGGCTTCCTTGACGTCCAATTGGTTGCCGAAGCTCTCCCACGCTCCGTATGAGAGTTGGCTCACCTTCAGACCTGAACGCCCTAGTTTCTGTACTGCATCTGAGCCATCTTCTTCTTCCTCCTCTTCCTTGTTCGATTTGCCTTTTGCGATTTATAATTATAAATGTTGACTACGTAACTTGTCTTTTGATGGCCACAAATTGACAGTGTTGATTTCTGGATCCTGGATCTTGGAGGAGCTACCGGGTGTAATCAATTATGACAAATCAATTGACAAGTTATGATCGAGGAATTGGACTAATGAAGAAATGATTGTTGGATTTGGAGATTGAAATTTCAAATATGTAACGTGATGGTGGGACAAACCTTTCAGGTGAAGTAGCCATTTAAATTAAGCTGTTGTCTAGCAGGGCTGCTTTTGAAGTTCTGAAATGAAGAAAAGAGGAAGAGGAAGGGTAAACTTGTAAATCACTTATAATTTTTAAAATTTTTGAAGGGCGAAATTGTAATTTCACGGATTTGGACGGATTTCCTAACGGCTGAGAGGGATAGGTGGGGATTTGGTGACGGAAGTAATATAAGGGGTGGGGCTTTATAAATAGTGATATAAGGGGTGTTTAAAGTGAAATTCACCCATATAAAAGGTGTTTTTTTGAAAATTTCTCTATATTTTAAGTGTGAATATGCTTTAAGAGTGCTAATCTAACAAAACACGTTATGAGCAATATAATAAATTTGATGAAAAAATATATTACATATTATGAAAATTATTAGAACATATGATGAATAAATACAGATCTTGGTTAATTTGGAAGTTAGAGGATTTTTTGGGTGGTTTTGGTTAATTTGGAAAGCTAAAAAAGTGGGTGTACTGTGTACAGATCTTGGCGTCTAGTGACAACGTTATTAAGGATAAACTATGTAAGATAGGTATTTTAGTCTGCTTCTTCTTCGTGTATGCTCCTCATAATGTTGACTGTCGTAGAAGATTCTGGACTAAGCTTGATGTAGAGATTGATATAAAAACCTTGGGCCTTACCATATAGGGGGAGATTTCAACTGTAATACAAGATATGTAGAGAGACAGGGTGGCTCGGGTAGTCTACATCAGGATCCGTGCCTCTTTATAGAGGAGCTGATTGACGACAAGGGGCTTATCGACATGGGTTTTGTGCACCAGGCGTTTACTTGGTCGATAGGCCCATTGGCCTCCTCCGTGGTGTCCAAAAGGTTGGATAAGATTTTGATGAATCTCAATTGCTGTCTCAGGTGACCTAATATTGTTGTGTGTCATTAGCTTAAGCTCCTGTCGGATCACTGCTCTTTACTTTTCACTATGGATCCTTGTATCAGGACCAACAGTCTTTGTTGTCCCTTTCTCTTTCATGCAGCATGGCTTACTATCCAGGTTTTCTCCCATTTGTGTGTAATACATGGTGTTAGGATACGCTAGCGAATGGGCCCTTGGGGCTTTAAAGGACATATTACTGCAATGGAACATAACAAAATTTAGGGATACTCACAAAAACAAGGCTGACTAGTTGGCTCAATTGGATGAAATCCAAATCCGGGCTCGAGCTCACCCCCAATAGTCTTTTTTTATTTCAATTGTCAACTGCAATACGAGCTCGATTTGGTTCTTCAATAAGAGGAACTATTGTGCTTTGGAAATCTAGGCAATTTTTACCATTCTTGTTGGGATTTTATGGGCAGCTCATTGGTTTCTCTGGTTTGGGAATTCTTTCGTACTTCACTTATGTCAATTGGTTTGGTATTAATGATATATTGGTGTCACTTATAACTAAAGTTGCTAACCCGGAATGGGCCAGTCAACTTTGCCCAATCAGTTTTTTTCAACATTGTTTCCAAAACTATTGCTAAAGTTCTTGTGAATCATGTGCAAAGTGTGATCCCTATGTTGATTTGTCCGATGCAAGGAGGATTCCTCCCTCGACGCCTCATCAAGAAATAATATTGGCCTTGCCCAAGAGGTGGTTCACTCCATGAGAAATAAGAAGACTGAGAAGAAGATTGGATGATTGTGAAAGTCGACCTTGAGAAAGCCTATTATAGGCTTAGATGGGACTTCATCATCGACAATCTCCATGATACAGGTTGCCCAGAATCCTGGATGAGGTGGATTGACCAATGCATTAGATCAACCGACATGAGTGATCTTTGGAATAGGGAGAGGACTGAGAAATTTGTCCCCTCTAGAGGCATGTGACAACAAGATTATATTTCTCCCTACTTATTTGTCTTGTGCATCGAGCGACTTAGCCAAAGCCAAATGATAGTGAGTGTTGTCGACTCCGGGGAATGGAAACCTATTTGTCTCTCAACTATTACCGCCCCCCACTCCCCTAGATTATTTTTTGAGGACGACATTCTGCTCATTGGATACGCATCGATGTAGCTATTTCGAGTCATTTCTTGGCATTCTGGACCTCCTTCATAGATCTTCAGGTCAAAAGATCAACCCGACAAAATCCAAATTATTTATATGTCCAAACGTGGATGTGAATACTTCCCAGACTATTCATAGGGTAAGTGGGATAAGTAACCAATTATTTGGGTATCTATCTTAAAGTTCCAGTTCTTCATAAAAGCATTGCCAAACACACTTTTGACTTGCTATTACTACGCGTCAATGGTAGGTTGTCAAGTCATCCAGGAAGGATTTATCTTAGACTTCCACTTCTTCATAAGAACATTTCCAAGCACACTTTTGACCCACTTTTACACACATCAATGATAGGATATCAAGTTGCTAAGGAAGGCATCTTAGCCTTTTCGGTTGCATGACACTTGACTGGTCAAACTTCTGGTTCTGGTCAAACTTCTGGTTTATTGGTGGAGATTCGACAGTGGCACTTGACTGGTTTGAAGGCGGTTAAAAGGACCATAGCACCTGGTAATTTGGATGAGTTAAATGGGCCATTGATGAATCTACAATATCCACTCCATAAGGAGTAAAGAATGAGCCCAATAACATAGTTTCATAAGCATTTTAATTTTAATTGCTTGATTCCTTTCAAAAACAATTAATTGCTTGATTAGAAAGAAAAAAACTTTATTGCTTGAGACATCACGAGTAAGGATCATATGAGTATACTCAATAAAATGATTACAGGAGTACATGTCTCAGCCGTTGATTCTCCTCCATCCGATGGTCCTTCCACGCGCTCCGAATATCTTCTATCACTCTAAACATTTTAATTGAATGAGGGTAATATCGTCAAATAACATCATGTTCTGGCTTTCATATTGCGAGGATTGATGTCGGCTATCATGCACGCTCCCATGGTGATTCTTACTATTTCACATGCAATTCTCACGATCTCTAGAGGGTCGGATCCGAAACCTAATGCGGAGGCATATTGTGTGCTTGAGGCCAAACATGGGTTGGAGGATGAGCACACTTGCATATCAGAGGATACCGGAGGCCGATGGATCCAATCGTGCCCTAGGAAATCACCGGAAAGGTAGATGGCTCAACTCTTATTATTGATTTTTCAAGTTCATCTGTGTTGGAGCTTCTTTTCATATGCATTTAAAATTGCAAGTTGATCGGGGTTGGAGGACACTTGCAAATCAAGGAGAGGCCGATGGATTCAATCTTCTTGCTTTTCTCTTTCCAAATTCCGTCCAATTTCTTAATTTTTTTAGAGGAGATGTCAAGAGGGCGATGGATCCAATCTTCTTACTTTCTCTTTCCAGATTCCATCCAATTTCTTTCCAGATTCCTGATTCTGCCATTTCCTGCAATGTTTCAGGCGCTGTGTTTAAATTCTACCCGCAACAATGCTACAAGTGTTGATTTGTGTCATTTGATATGTTTTCTTTCTCTTTGATTTGTTTCATTAGGGTTAGTGTTCATATCTGGCGTTAAAATTCTACCTCATTTAAATCATTTTGTTCATCGCAATGTTACAGGTGTTGTGTTCATACGCAATAATGGAAGCCAATAGTAGAAAGTGGTCAGTAGATCAATGATTAACTCATGTGCATTCCTAATAGGTGATATCTTGCATAGCACATTCAGTGGTTATTAGAGTCGTTTATAGGCGATTTGGCGATGAATTGAGCTATATTCCTGTAATCTGGACCTTGCAATGCAGAAACGTTAGTCGTAAAGACTACAAACAATTGGATGAAGACGAAGAGAAGATTACGCAAAGACGAAGGCGCGACCGCACCATGCCTGGACGCGACCGCGCCCCTGCTGGATCGTGACTCTATTTTGGGCTTCGTACACGGGATTGCTTTTGGGCCTTTGTTTCTTGCACATGGATGCTACGGGCTGGAATTTTAGTATTATTATCTTTATATTTTAGGGTTGAAAAAATAGGAGATTAGGGTTAGACATCCTCTTCTCCTCTATCTTAGATCACTTTTACAATTCCATTTACGTTCTAGAGAAACTATGTCACACTAGTTCTTTTTTGCTTTGTTCAATGGCTGAAGCATTTGGATGATTTGGTTGTAAGACTTCTACCTTAGTTCTTATTCATATTTGGTTTGTTTCATATCTCTTACGCTCAATCATTTATTGAATTTAATTTATCTGTCTGTCCTGATCATCTAGTAGATTAGATCAATTCATATTGCTAGGTTTTGATTATTTCTAGTTGAAAGGTCTTATCTTTGTGTAGCAAATCAATGCATGATATAGTTGGATTGCTATTGCAGAAAGAGTTAATTGCATGTTAAATATCGACTAAAGTCAATGGTACTGCATGTACCTATCTATTCATGAGTTCATTGTTGGTTTGCTATTAAATTTTGATAGTTCGAGGGTTGTAGTTTAGTAAGGGTTATTAGGACGAGTTGGACTAATAACTATATCAGAACATGGATTAAGACAAACATATAATATGAATTGATGAACTTGAATGTTCAATAGTTGTCAATGACTAACCTATCAATCTATTGTGTGGATGTTCGTTGAATGAAGTGCTTTCTCATTATTACTTTACAATCAATATTAGTTCGTTTAGTTGCATACAACAACCCCTTGGTTGATTTTCTAGTTGATCACATTATTTATACAAGAATTGATAAGCTGTCATCCTGCGGGATTTGACCCTTGCTTGCCTCTTTACTATTATAGAGTTGTCAGTTAGGATAATTACTTTGATTGGGCACAACGACCATTTTAGGCCCCGTCAAATTTAGCGCCGTTGCCGGGGTGTCAAAGTTTATTTTCTTGTGTTTTTAGTTTGATTAACTTTGGTGTTGACTAGTGTATGGTCAACACCCGTGCTACTGATCAGTTTATTGTTGAGCTTACAAGAGATATGGGAGGAGAATAGAAGATCAATGCTGAGTATCTGGATAGAATTACGAAGATGATTGCTGAGCTTCAAGAAGATGAAGTTGCTGAAGTTAATTCTGGTGGTGGATTTGGACCTCCACGCCCTTGGTATGATCAACAATAGAATAACTACAATCCGAGATACAAAGATTATCCCCAACCTGAGCAGCAACAGGGATGGAGGCATTGCGATCCTCAACCTAGTTCTGGACCATCAACTGCAGATTTTCTGAAAAATTTGACTAGGCACTTCACAACTTATGTCTAGACTACGGAAGCGAGCATCAAGAACATAGAAGTGTAGATTGGGCAGCTGGCGCATACGGTATTTATTTTAGCACATAATCAATCCAATGCATTGTCGTCTCAGACCATAATATTAGGAATGTCAGTGCTATGACATTAAGGAGTGGTTGAAACTCGGAGAAAACACCAATCAATGAAGAATTAGAAGCCGGAGAACCAACAGATGCGCGCTTGCGCCCTGAGATGTGCGACCGCGCCATGGCCTCTGCAGAGCCTCGCGACCGCGCCTACGAGCCGCGCAACCGCACCTTGGACAATGAAGAAGGAAATGACCGTGTCCTAGACCTGCGCGACTGCGGCATGTTCCCTGGAGACGGGCGCGACTGCGCCACCAGCCCACGCGACCGTGCCGAGACGGTACTCTTTCCGGAATTCTGTGAGCGCCCGCACCCATGGATGCGCGACCGCGCCGAGCCCCCTAGAGACCTGCACGACCACACCCTTAACATGTGCGTCCGTGCCCCTGCTACCTCCGAGGACGAGCCTGATTTTCTCCTGAACGTTGACGAGGACGATCCGGGTCCGCCACTTGATGCTAAAAAAGAGATAGATGATCCACGTGGTGATTTCAAGCTGAGACAAAACAACTGCATGCGTCCAAACTTCCCGCCACTCAAGAATTTTAATAAGTGTATGAGGAAACAAAATCTAAGGGGACAACATAAGGTTTACCGTCCAGGACACTACAAGGCAAAGAAGAAGGCTAGGTATGATAAGAGAGAAAGGAAATCACGAGGGGTTAAATCTTACTATGTGAGGATCAAGAAGGAATTTCTGGATGAGTTGTCTCGTGAAGGGCCAAGTGCTAGATTATTGGAAGCTGATAAGTCAAGCCAACGACTATAACCAAGGTGCTGCTCGGGAAGCAACCCGAGATATGAGGTACTTTCTCCTTCTTTCATCTATATTGGTTCTTTGTTCTTTACTTCACAATAGGGACATTGTGTACTTCAAGAGGGCAGGGAAATTATCTCACTGTGTTTGCGTTTCGGTTTGTTTTTAGTTTGTTTTTTGTTTTGATTTTTGTGAGTCGGTTATCATATTTCCCCTACATGGTACTTTGTGGGTTCTTATAATTGTGCATTGGCTTTGAATCTCTTTAATATGCTTTAGATGTTGATATTACAATTGCATTATGATGATGATATGATTGATCAAATTTTTGACATTGACTTGAGCATGTGGACCTTTTTTAGGATGCATTAGGACAAATACTAAAATCGCATTTTTACCCTTTCATCTCTAGTTTTATCACATGTTCATATTATCTTGCTTCCGTCTTTTTTCATAACGAAAATGACATAAAAATAAAATAAGGTGGGTGAGCTCCTAGCGCAATAAGTCAAAAGAGCATGCGATCTCCGTGGTGTGAAAAATCACTTCGTGTTCGATCCTCCACGGCAACGCGAAGAGTTTCATTAGTGGACCTGGATTGTAAAACGGACGGACCCGCTACCTCAAATAGTATTTTTTAAAAAAGTAACTAATTGAAGAAGATGAAAAGAAGCAACAAAAGTCTAAGTGGTATTTCTTGAGATGATTTGTGATTTTTTTGTGCTTTCAATTGTGTTGGAACTTATGATATCTTTGACAAAGGCTAAAGTCGCCTCGCCTAGTCAAAGTATAATCCGAACTCCCACTAGAGTATAGCAGTAGTAAGGGTCGTATCCAAGGGAGCAAAGTTTCTCAAGATAAGTTCTTTATGTGATTTTCTAGTAACCAAGGGGGGGGGGGGTATTATGACTAAAATCACAAAAGCAAGCAAACAGTAAGTGAAGGAAGATCTAGTGGATTAAGTGGTCCATCTATCCATTCTAGCGGTTGGTATGGTCGGTGGATCCTAGGTTCTTAACAACAAATGTTCTAATCGACGAATAAATGGATCATCCTACTCTTTGTTCATGGCTAGCAACTAGTCCAGATAGTCCTAGAAACCCTAATCATGCTACAACCTAGAAATACCTAGATTTAATAACACAATTGCATAAAGCTCAAAGATATGTAGGTTCATGCAATACCATTGACAAATAGTCGGTACTTGACATGAATCTAAGATCTCTACCCTATAGACAATCACAAATAGTTCATGAAAATAGAGTTTGCTACAAAAGGTGAAGACTCTTCAAATAGAATTATCTAAACCTAGCAATATGAAAAACATCAATAAACCTAGTTGATCATTCTAGATAAATCAATATCAATCAATCACGAATTTAAGCCCGAGAGATCAAAGAACAATTTCATAAACAAATTAGAACAAGAGAAGTAAGAACCTTACCACAATGACCAAAAGCAAGGCTAGAACTTCAAGATGAACACAAAAAGGACTTAGTTCTCCATAGAATTTTTGGGGAAACACAAATTACAAAAGAGAGTTTTCTTGAGAATTACAAATTAAGTTATGAGGTAATCCTAGAGAGAGTATGAGAGAATATATAGAAAATGTATGATCAAAACCCTAGAAAATCTATATAAATTCCCCTCTCAAAATGGTAACATCAAAACTCCTTCAAAGCCTTTAAGATTAGGTGGTTACAAAGACTTTTCGGTCAAAGAATTACTCCGGAGGCGCGACCGCGGTCTCAGAACCGCGCCCGCGGTTTGGTCTCTGTTGTTGATAGCTCAGTAAAATGGCCATAACTTTTGACTCACAACTCCAATTGAGCTCAAATTTGGAGGGAACGTAATAAACTTAAAGATCTAACTCCTTGAATTGGAATCACCTCAATCAGACATCGGAGTAGGGATAACTATCCATTTGAACTAAGCTTAAATCCTCGACACTTCATTCCTAGCGTCTTCGTTTTCACTTTGTCGCCTTTTGTCCCGATGCCTCATATGCTTCATTTAACGACTAAGTGCTTCCAAAACGCCTCTAAAGTCACCTTAAAGCTTCCTTTGAATCCATCGGGATTGCGCCTATCAATCTTATCATTGATTATGAAGAATGTTAGGAAGAGAATTTGTCGTTTGTTTGATCTTGTGTTATTATCCTTCATATGTCACTTGGATAGAGACAACTTTTGCATATTCTATAGATTCATTGTCGTGTGCTTGCGTAGGATAAACATATTTCAAGTTTGAGGAATTGTTGATTACATGCATTTTGGGTTAGTTTAGAGACGTTTTGAGTCTTGCTTTGTTTTGCTTTATAGAATTTTGGTAGAGTCGGAATTTAGGCATGTGCTTTGATGATTGAAGGTACTTTGGAGTTGAAGTTTTTATGATGACCACTGCTACCATCTATACTCACTGACACTGATGTGCTTAATGGAGGAGGGATTTCATTGCAGCTTACTCGAGGACGAGCAAGGTCTAAGTGTGGGGGAATTTGACAGGTGATTGATTGGCGACATCTAGTTTGGGGGTAAAAAGTGCTTGTTAGCATCATTTATAGGCATATTGGCCGTTACTTGGAGCATACTACCATAATCTAGACCTCGCAAACCAAAGTTGTTAATCACATGGATTACGAGCATTCCGGAGAAGACCAAAGAGAAGATGGCCAAATGACAAAGCAAGATCGCACGTACAAGAAGACGCATACGCACTAGAGCAAGCTGGCCTAAGGCGCAACCACGCCCTAGGTGGAGCGACCGCACCATGAAGTCTGCAAGTAGGCGCGACCGCTCCAAGGGGTCTGCAAGTGGGCGTGACCGCTCCCACATTGGCGCGACCTCGCCCGGCTAGGGCTGGTGCCGAGCCCAATTACTTTCTACGGGATTTGCTTGGGCCTTTTACCTATTTTTGGATGGAGCCTTTAGGCTGGGCTGATTTAGAGTTGTTTCTAGGGTTATTTAGTTTTATAAATAGGTTGAGAGCTTTTGCCTCCTTCCCAATGCACTATCTATTATTCAATTGTCAAATTAGATTTAGTTTACGTAGAATGAGGAGCGAGTATTCTCCTTGTTTTTCTCTCCAGGCTAAAGCCTGCAGATGATGGTTTGTAAGACTTCTACCCTGGTTATGTATAATATATTATTGGATTGTTTCATCTCTCTTGTGCATATTGATTAATTGAATGTGATTTATCTATCTGGCTTAGCTACCTAAGTCTAATTCATACTGCTAGGTCTGACTTGTCCGAGTTGGAGAGTCTTATCGTTTAGTAACAAATCAATTGCTTGATCTAGTTGAACTTGTGATTGCGTGGAGAGTTGATGATGTTTTAAATATCGACCTTGAGCCAATGGTATTGCATGTTCCTATTTATTCCTGAGCGTATTGCTGCCTAGATATTAAATCTTGATAGTTTCAGGGTTGTATTTAGGCTAGGGCTATTAGGAATAGTTGGACTATTAGCTGTATTAGAATAGGGATTAGGACAACCATAATATATAAATTAGAGTATGAACCCAAATAGAATTAAGAACTCAATGATCAATCTATCATTCTGTTGTGTGGATGTTGGTGAATAAAGTGTTTTCTCATATTTGTTTCTTAGTTTAGTTTAGTTAGTTTCAACCACTTTCCCCTTTTTGTTACTTTCAAGTTAATTAGATTTAATCCACAAGAATCAATACCAGACTCCCTGTGGGATCGACCCTTTCTTTCCACTCTACTTGTAGATGAGCCAGTTAGGTAATTATTATTTTGACAGGGCTAAACAACACCCGTCAAATTTGGCTTCGTTGTTAGGGAGTCTAAATTTATTTTCTTGTGTTTTTTATTTATATAACTTTTGTGATGGCCGTTGCACGGTCAGCACCCGTGTTACTAATGAGTGTGCCTGATGAGTTTGTAGGAGATGTGATGAGAGAGTGAAGGGAGACGAGCGAGTGATTGGATGAAGTGAGGAGAAGGTTGGTTGGGCTTCAACATGATGAAGTTGACAGGGCCACTACTTTTGGGGGATACGGAAATCCACAACCTTGGTATGAGCAACAACGGGACAACTACTATCCAAGGTATAGAGAATACCCCCAACCTGAGCAACAGTGGTGGAGGCCTCAACTCAACCCCAAACCCTCCACTCGGACTTTGATGACCATCCTGATCGAGCGCCTCGCGACCAGCACCTGGGTACTCGAAGAAAGCACCCAAAGAATGGTTGATTAGTCACGGGCCACCACAAGGTATGTGGACGAGCAGATTGAGCGAATGATGCAGGAAATAGCCACCCTAAAGAAGAATCAGGCGACGCGCTGCAGCCTCAAACCACAACTGACCCGAGCATTGACAGTATCAACATTATTACAATAAGTAGGGACAAAAGATCGGATGAGGTGCAGAGTGAGGAGGAGGAGATCAAGTTCGAAGGACCATCTGATACGCGCCCAGTACCCGAGGAGAATGATCAAGAGTTAGTCCCTTGTAGAGTCACGCGACCGTTCCATAGATATGTGCGACCGTGCCTACGTCCCTGAGGAGTGGCGCGACCGCGCCGTCATCGAGCACGACCACACAACCACCCTTGCAGAGCTGCGCGACCGTGCCCTTGAACCACGTGCCCAAGCCGTTACGGAACTGTTTCCAGAATTTCATACGCGATCGCGTCCTTCCTAGTGCGCCCGCGCAGCCTACACTGTAGCCTTCGATGATAGTCCTCCCTCGTTGATGAACTTCAATGAGTATGATCCAGGACCACCATTAGGTGAGGTAGTAAAGATATTTGATCCGAGAGATGACCCTAGGCTGAGACAGGACACCTACGTACACCTTGCACCACTCGAGACTCTGGAACCCCGAATACCTGGGCCTTAGTTCACAGAACTCCTGCAGAGGTCACGCATAGGGAAGATGAAGAAGAAGAGGAGGTGGTACCACAAGAGGATTAGGAAGCAGCGAGGTGCCAACCTACTGTGTGCAAAAGAAGAGAGGATTCATAGATGAGATGGCCCACGAGGAGCCAAGTGCTGGATAAGAGAGCAAGAAGTCATGCCTACGACTTTAACCAAAGGTGCTGCTCTGAAGGCAACCTGTCAAAAGAGGTATTTTTCCAAATCCAACTTTCTTTAACTTTGTTCTTTATTTCACAATGAAGACATTGTGTAGTTTAAGTGTGGGGGAGGGGAATTATCTCATCTATCCTAGTTAGTTTTGAAAATTTTGAGTTATTTTTGAGTTTTAGAGTTGGTTATCATATTTTCCCCTATTTGATGCTTTGTAGACTTCTATAATGGTGCATTAATTTTTGAATTTTTTTACTATGTTTTTTATGTTAATATTGCAGTTATGTGTGATAATGATATGATTGGTCAAATTGAGGACTTTGACTTCAGCATGTGGATTATGATTAGGATGCATTAGGACCAATATTAAGATTGCACTTTTACCATATCATCTCTCATTCAATCACGTTGTCGTAATATTTTGAGTCCGTCCTTTTTCATTACAATATGCACAGGAAGAAGACGACTCAGACCGTAAAACTGACGGGCTTGTTACCTCATTAAATGATTTTAAATAGAAGTTGGCCCGAGCCGTAAGATAGAAGTTGACCCGACGCTATATTTAGGCATTGGGTGACATCTAGTGTCGCGTAACAAGTGGTCGTTAGCATCATTTATATGTGTGTTGGCCGTTACTTGGAGCATACTACCGTAATCCGGACCTCGCAGAACAAAGTTTTTAATCACTTGGATTACAAGCATTAGGTCGAAGATCAAAGAGAAGATGGCCAAAAGACGAAGCAAGATCGCGCGCACAAGAAGACGCAGCCACGCTAGAGCAAGCTGGCCTAGGACGCGACCGCGCCATGAAGTCTTCAATGCGGCACGACCACGGCTAGTTGGCGCGACCGCACCCGGCTAGGGCTGGTGCACATTCCCTTGGTTACTTTACTAGTTGATCACATTATTTACACAAGAATTGATAATCTGAATACCTGTGGAATTCGACCCTTGTTTGCCTCTTTATTATTCTAGAGTTGCCAGTTAGGATAATTACTTTGATTAGGCACAACAAACATTTTAGGCCCTGTCAATTCCACTATAAAAATACACATCAAATGAGTTAGTATGCTATTGTGCTTCATTTTCTTCCAACTATGAGGTAATTATTATTGCAATTATGAAGAAGATGCTGCACAGTTCACACAAGATTCAGCACTGCAGAATGGTAATACAAATCGTCTTATGCAGTCTTCGATTGAGAATTTTCATAATATATTGTGCTTATTCTCATTGAAAATGGGTAGATCTTTTGATGTTGGAATTTTTGTGGCTTTATTGTGGTTGATTACTGACTTATTCAGTTCTTTTTCCTATACCGTTTTTTCTGGTTGCACTCAATATATAGATGATTATCTCCACTCATTTTGCTTGGAATAGTACTCATGCTTTTGGCTTGCAAGTATAAGAAGGTTTCAGTCCCAGTCGTTGATGATCTGATTTTTTTTCCAAATAGGCTTGCGAAAAGAATATCTTCTTGACATGGTGCGATTTTGGAATACAAATCAATGAATTTCTCTAATAACGATGTTCCATGTGTGCATGGTATAGTTTATCCTTTCTCCTCGAAATAACAGGGTCGTGTTATCAACTAGATCTTCCCAGGAGTCGCTTCTACTACGTTCGGTGTCACTGTCAGCGAAATTGAGAGGATCATGTGGTTCTATCAACTGCGCACTTTCAGGGAATGCAACGCCAGAATCTAGAAATCCGATAATAGCAACAACCACATGCTAGATTGAATCGGTAAAGACTTATCTTTCTATTAATGTGTGAAAGTGGTGCGGGATTATCGTTGTTTCTGTCGCTGCTTCAAAATGGTTTGTCAATTTGGTTTTAAGCCTTCTTTGTGGAGATGCTTGAAAATATTGATGCCTCTAGGACCTTTTTTGACATGTGTGACTCTGATCTGTAATAGGATAATACTGAAGAATATATGTTGACATAAATTTTGATGCTTATGTGTGTCTGTTTGTGTTGCACGATGACTGTGCAGGGAGTGCTCAAAACTGATGGTGGGGTATCACCATAGAGCAGGAACTAAGGAAATAGACAATCTAAGTACAAGCATATATCATTTAAGGTTTTAGATTACTGCGTGGATGTAGAAGTGGTTGGATTAGGAGGAGAAAACATCTTTCTATGATGATAATATACATCTTCCATAACGGAATCACATATGTAATCCTAACTAAGTTGCTAGTAGTTGGGTGTATTTTGCTGATTTGCAAGTTTGCAACAAAATCTGTCTAGGAGACGTCATCATCTTTAATTACTCGTTCAAATTTAATTTGTCTAGGAACCTGCAGTACAAAATTTATGAACCTTCTCTATAAATTCATGAACCTAAAAACTTTTTATATACATGCAAATTCTCATAAATATGTAAATAGTGTGTGAGCATATAAGAGAAAATGCATGATCTCAATATAGAAAAGTCATGAATATAAAAAAAGAGACATCCAAAATAAATTCATGAGTCTGAAAGACGTGAACTTCAATGGAATTTTGTTTAAAAAATTCATGAACCTTCAATATAAATTTATGAACCTTCTATGTTAAATTCTTGAACCTTCGATATAAATTCATGAACCTAAAATATAACGGATAGGCTATCTATCGCACAAAAAAATTGGTAACCATCGCACACGAAAACGTGACGACAGACGCAACCGATGTCATGACGTGAAGAGAGGGGTTGGACGTGATGGAAGTTGCGGCCAGCTGTAACGTGACGATATACCCAGCACAGGACGTCACGTCCTATGGGAGGCGGAGGTGCCGTGACGAGGAGTGGATGGTAGAACGTGGCGGCAGATGTGACAAAGGGCGTGACGATATGGTCTTTTTTTGACAAGAGGTGTTTTTGATGTTCGTAAGTATTTTTATTAGTTCTAAATGGTTATTTAAGCCTTTTTATGCTATTTTTGACAAGAAAATCACATTAAATGATGGCGATAGGCTTGGTGAGGTTGTAAGGGTGTTCGGCAGGATGAATACGTATTTGTAATGAATGAAAGGGATGTATTATGTGGTTTTAACAATGTTGTATGATATCTAATGACCTATATTGAGATCTTATGACATTAAGTGACACTTGAATTCATCCCCGTACTAATCTCTACTTTGTAGTCAATTTTGTATAGACTTTTAGGCGGTTTTCACATTGGTATGTTATGTCTTGGAGTCACCTATTTGATTTTTGAAATTCATAGTTGTTTACAACTGTATTATACCTACAACGGATAGAAGCTGGTTACAGCACACATACAGCTGTATAGCACAATGCCTATTCCTCAACCCTACTTCAGAATCCTTTTCCACAACCCCTATAAAAGAGTGATTCCTATGTAGTTGTTTCCACACCTACAAGATCCACAAGCTCCATTCCACATTCATCAATCAATCTCTTAGCAGATGGCTTCTTCATCATCTTCATCAGCCACATCAAACAAAGTATGTCATTGCGGTTTTCCTTTAGTTCAACAAACTATGGAGGGTCGGTGGAACTTTGATAGAAGGTTTTGGGGGTGTCCAGAATTTGGCACACATGATGTGAACAAGCCAAATAACGAAGGAGGTTGCAATTTTACAGAATGGATCGATCCACCGTTCTGTAAAAGAGCCCAAGAGGTTATCGATGAACTGCGGAAAGAGAGAAATGAGCTAACTCAACAGAACGAAGGTCTTATAAGGTTTAATTTCAAGGCTAAAGAAGATATAAAGTATTTGGATAAAGTTAGAGCGGTCAGAGACGTAAGTCGTCTTAGAAAACCTAAGAGAGATCTTAACCCATGATTTCTGTTTTGTTTTATAAAACTTTGCAGGGAACATGCGACATTGTCCTGGGAGAGATATTGAAAGCAGAATCACCTTATTTAGAAATAATGTAATGCTATTTGAAGAATTTTCTATTTAGTAATTGAAAGAAGAATCGCGTCACCTAGAAATAATGTAATCTTGTAACAGCTAGTGTCCTCATGTTTTCAATATTTTGTAGTTTAATGGTAAGAGAGTATCAAGTTGAAAGCATTGCTACTAGTTGTACATCAATAAAATATCCCAACAAGCCACAACTTTAATGTGAACAAGAAAATAGTCCAACAATATATAACTTCAATGTCAACAAGAAAATAGCCCATGAAGACACAACTTCAAGGTGAAAAAGAAAATAGCCCATCAAGTAACCCTTAAATGGGCCATGTATGTCAAATTTGTGTTACAACCCAATGTTTTGGTTGTCACGTCCAGAGTGACACCAAACGTCACGTTTGGGGTGGTGGTTCCAGTCACGCACCGCAAGCTACTCTGAAAACCCAGAAATAGGATGTCGTATCAAGCCCATGCCTCTGATTTGATATGTCCATGGCTGAAGATTGCAATGACATGACCCAAAACCTGCTTCTTTGACCACTTTTCATCCACAAATGAGCTTCATGTTCTCCTATTTAAATCCCTACACCTCACCATCTCCATTCACCAATCCATTCACAACATTTCTCTGCATTCTAACAAAAAATGAAGAAGTTTTTCTTATCAAAGTTTAAGAAAATGATTATTCAGAGAGTAAAACATGAAGAGGGTGATGAATGTAGTCATTCTGAGCATGATGAATGCATGGATCAAGGGGTGGATCCAAACACATCATATTTATCGGGAGATTACAACAATGAGGTTAGTTAGCATATATGTTTACCATCGTAGAGTTCCAATAGTCTTGATTAAGCCCTATGGTGTGGTATGTTGCATTATGTCGTAGTAATATGATTTATTTATTCATTTTGGTTCCATAAGTTTACAACAATCTGGTTAGTTAGCATACGATTTATTTCTTCATTAAGCCCTATGGTTAGTTAGCATATATGTCTACCTATTTTGTGTTGCATGAAACATTATAATATGTTATGTTGCACCTTGTTACGTTTTGTTGCTTAAGCTGATTCGCATTTAGTTCTATAAGCTCACATTTGGTATCTCTTTTGTTTAAACGTACAGATTGCACCAGACACATACGACAATAACTCATCGTTCTACCATGGGGAGCAAATTTATGGACAACCCTATGTTCTTGATTCATATGAAAGCCTAGATCGAATACAGGTCTCAACCGTGTACTGGGACGGTCTACAACCTCAAGTGCCTTACTCAGACTACAAAAATGTGCCACAGAGACCGATAGATTCCTTCCTCGATTGTCCAATCCCCAAATTCAGTCTTGGCTTCACGGATGACGAAGATAGCCCCCCCCCCCCAAGATGAGTTGTCCGGCAAGCTTCCCAAGCCAGAGTGGTCCGGAACGAGGTACAGAATTTTGGGAATGGCCACCCCTATACACTCTACCGAAGTTCGAGAACGTGGCCACACCGTAACCTATAACATGAAAGGACTATAGCGAGTACTTTGTCACAGACAAGGTCTTCGACGACAGAGAAGACATAATTGCATGGGCAAAGGGGGAGGCGAAGAAGCTCAACTTCATGCTCGTCAACTACAGGGTTGACAGAGGAACTAAGGGTAGAAAGCATGTGACATGGTTAGCGTGCCAGAGGAGAGGTAAAAGCACGCCAACCAAATCCCCAAGCGAGAAAATAAGAACAAGAGTGAGACAGTGCGATGTCCGTTCCTCATACAAGTCTTTGAGGAACCGCTGGAATATTGTTGTGCGCAAGGGAACACACAACCATGTCATCAGCGACAACCTGCATGGAAATGCGTACGTTGGTCGTCCCACGAAGGAAGAGTTGAAGCTGATGAAAGAGATGGTTGAAGTACATGTACAACTGAGGTACGTACTGGGGATGTTGTCCAGCCCAGACAATGTGACGAGCATCAAGCAAATTTATAACATCAATCAGAAGTTCAGGAGGGAAGAAATGGAACGACGTACTATTGTGCAAGAGTTCTTCAAGAAGTGTAAGGAGAACGAGTATTATGCGGAGTACACGTCCGACCCGGAAACAAACAAGATCCAAGACGTTTTCTTTGCAAGCCCGGATGGGATAAGACTTCTAAGGGCATTTCCATACGTTATCCTGCTAGACTTCACTTACTCCACTAATGTGTAAGTCAGTCTCCCTCCCTGGAATTCATGTTTTCTATCACGTCAGACCGATCTATGTTGTGTTGAACTTCCCTGTTACGTACAGGTACGACACTCCCTTCCTGGAGAATGTAGGTGTCACATCGACGTGGAAGAATTTCAACATCGCCGGAGCATTCCTTGCCCGCGAGGAGACCGAGAACAATACATGGGCCATAGAGCAACTTGCAAAGTTGTTCTTCAAAGTCAAACAGTAACCGACATGTGTAGTGACGGATCGGGAGGTGGCGTTGATGAAGCTAGTTTACCGTCTGTTTCCAAATGCGAAGTTCTTGCTGTGCAGGCTTCACGTCCAACGGAACATTGAGTTGTTTGCACGGAAGTTGACCGACAAGGCCAGGGAGACCAGAGTGGCTAACGCGTACAAGGATCTATTCTATTGCACCAACGAGGGGGACTACAATGCCAAGAGAGAAAAACTTTTTCACAACTGGCGTGGACTACAAAGATTACATGCCTAAGCACACCAAACCTGGTTCAAACCTCATAAGGAGAAGCTTGTCGCAGCATGGACAAATGACGCGTTCACGTTGGGGCAGAACACAACAAACAGGTAAAACTACATTAACGTTTTCTTCTACATCTGATGCATTTGACGTATAGTATAACCAAACATCTCTCGTCAATGAAACCAGGGTTAAAGGAGCGCATTCAGTGTTGAAGAAATACTTTTCCGGCCCGAACGACAACCTGTCAACCATCTTCGCAGAGTACAACATGTTGTTACGGAATCAAGTTCGGAAGATTAAGGGCAGCCTGAACATGAGTTTAGAAACGCAATTCAGGCTTATAGATGGAGCTCACATTTTAAACCAGCTGCACTACAAGGTTTAAGCACCGACCTTCAACCGTCGAATGGACGATTACAAGAACGGTCAGTTCATGAACCCGGAGCCATACTGCAAATGCGCCAAGATGACCAGGGACGGTCTCCCCTGCTACCACGTAATAGGAACTTATGTGCTCTCCGGGCAGGCGTTACCGGAGGAGGAGATCCATATATTTTGGAGAACCCTTTCCATATCGGATATGTCCGATGTCGTCGATGACGAGAAGATAAAGAGGAAGGTCAACAGGTCGTTGATGGACGACTTTGTAGGAGAGGAGTTCGACAAGTTGACCGTGGATGTTCAGCTGAAGGCGGTCAGAATGTTGAACAAGTTAACGCGTCCTGAAGAGACGAAGCTTGATGAGCCCGAAAACTTCAAGCACAAGGGCAGGCCAGTCGGTGCACTCAACAAGAGACTACCATGTGCATGGGAGAGCTCCGAAGTTGACAAAGACCAGTCACCAAAGAAGAAGCAGAAGAACACCACGAGGCGGTCCGAAAAGGACCCCGGACAACCTGCGAAAGCGCCAAGGCTGCTTCTCAACAAAAAGTATCACAAGGTGTGGCCACAGTGCATGGGACAATACATCCAAGGCTGGTACAAGATCGTCTCCGACGGAAACTGTGGATACAGATCCATCGATGTTGGACTAGGTATGGGAAAAGATTGTTGGCCCCAGATAAGGGAAGCCATGGTGAGGACGGTTGAAGCCGACTGGGAGGCCCAAAGCAAGCTGGTATTTTCATCAACCACTAAGCAAGAGATGATCGTCAAGCTGGACACGCAGTGGTCCTATCCGACTGCTACGTCGTGGAAATGGTTTACCATTCCTGACATGGGGACGATCGCTGCAACAACCTTCAATGTGGTGTTGGTAATCCTCGGGGAAAACAACATCAGCACTCACCTGCCCATACGTGCAGCGGCAGACCATGTGCCCGGCCAGCATATCCCGATTATATGTCTAGGCCACATACCACTTGAGAACCACTGGGTTTCAATAGGTTTATTATATTCCTTGCAAATGCATTTTTTACAACTCCGTTGTGTTTTAACTGGGCTCCTCATCTCGATATCTGTTTCTTCCACACAGGTTATCATCCATCCGAACTCGCCCCTCCCTCCACTGAACGTGTTGTGGAGCCATCATCATGAACCATCAGCCTATGAAATGGTTGTGCCCCTCGTTCCACGGTTAGGAGCCTATCAGTTTGATGCGGCCGATAGGCATACACAATCTAGACGGGGAAGAAAACAACGTGGCTCTCATGTAGATGTCGGTGACTACGGTGCTGTTTGACAATGTACTATTAAGTCCATGTAATACTAAGTTCGTTGTTGTTGTGGTTTGACACATTGTATTTGTCGCACTTTCTTCTCAATCAATGCATGACATCGTAACAGACTTCTAACTGGATGAAGCCCATTTAGAAAGAACAAGGCCCAATATGACATATGGGCTACCAATTAATCCATGATTTAAAGGATGTCAACAACCTACCATTGGATTCCGAAAATGAAATTCACCCATACTGATGTGACATTGCATTGCGGTTCACCTCATGCTTTTCAGCATAGGACCCGAGCATATGTCTCCTCGAATATTGATAAATAATATAGAAAGTGGGTGTGAGTTGTACTCTCGCTGGAAGCCATTCAACCAGCCCATCTATAAATTTCGCACCTGGGCAAGAGAAATCTCATTCAAAATCAACAATTTCCTTTGTGATTCTGCATAGTGATGAATTTTGAGAGGGTTTCTATCAGGTACCGTGACGGTACGATTTACCACCGTTACTTCACTTTCGACACCAATCATAACAACATCCGTCCAATACCGACATGGTCGACGTTAACCATAGCGGAGCTAGCCTACGGTGTTCCGCAGACAGAGGTAGACCTTAATTCTATGTTCATTATGTTTCAACTTCATGACCTACTTCGGTAACACACGTAGTTGTATCCCAGGAACAAATGGCACCGTATGACTTCAGTCATCATCATGATGATTCCCTGCTTGGCTCCATCTTGTACTACATTCGTACGAATCCTGGGTGCACAGAGCTGGACTGGGACGTTATTTTGGAAAAGTTCAACGAGGCTACTAGGGTTGGTGAAATGTCAGGCGTGTTAAGGATGAGGTTTGACATGCTGAAGAGCATGTATTCTCAGTGGACGAGGTTCATAAGGGATTATCCCAAAGGACCCGATACTGTCGTTGACGACGAATGGTGGAGTACAAGTTGCCCCCCCCCCCGAGTTTGAGAAATTCAGGGACCGTCCAATGCATCCCACCACAGTTGAGTTCCTAGCTCGCATCCCTGCGAACTTCATCGGGTGAACGTTGCATCTGTCCACCGTGTGTAATCCTATGGAGTTGTGTTATGTTGTGTATCGTGTTAGTTTCATGTAACGGTTGCATCCTTATGTTGTTGTGTTGTGTTGTGCTTTCGTGTTCATTCCATGTGTCGTGTTTAAGGTTATATCATTTGTGTTGGTTGTATGTGAAATTGATCCCTTTATATTTCAGTTGTTATGTCGGTTGTTGTTTGTGTTAGGTTGCGTTCGTAACAAATTGATCCAAATAGGTTTGATAAACAAAAAACATGACATAAAGCCACAAAAGTTTCCAAGCTACAAAGGTACAAATCAAGGTATGTCAAAAAAAGACATTTCTTGAAGACTGTTGTTTATGGCGTCCCACATGTCCCGTGGAGTATACTCAACCTCCTCCTTGTACGGCAAAAGGTAGCCCTTGACCCATTTCATGCACTGAATGAATAACGTAACACATTACAGGACGTCGATGTATACTGCTCACTAGTAATTGAAATGCAGGAAAGAAATGGCTTACCATTCCGATATCGTCTGACATAGGTGGAATAATCTTAGGGTGTGTGCGGGGCAGATACCACTCCATGTAGTCGTCGGTTACCTCGTAACCGTACAAGGTCGATGGACCTAGCGCGTCCAGTGATATCATGTGGATATTCTGTGCATCCCACACCCAACTCGTTGTCGTGTACTCGACTTTGTAACCGCCTAACGCCCGCGACCGGAGCACTCTGGCAGGGGCGATCAACGGTGCCGGAATACACTGAACAACGCCGAACTATCTCAGGACCCGATCGCGCATGTATGGTTCGGTGACGTCGTGGGAGAAGCCCAGCACCCCATGGAACAGAGATGGAGCGAGCTCCGGATCATCAAAGTCCAGGACACCGTAGGGCGACCAGTCAACCTGAATATGGAATGCAGTTCCAGAATTAGCGTACAACCAAAAATAGATGTTTGTATAAGCCAACATTTCGTAGTACACATTATGTACCTCGGGGGCTTGCATGGCATCTAGCTCGGCACGGTAGTTTCTCCCATGGTCGGACATGGCATGGGGGGCCCACTTCACGGCGAAAGGTCGACCCTCGTCCCACTGCGTTAAGGGCGGCCTGAAGGACGGGAAGTACGTGTATATCCAGCTCTGCAATTAATGTCGAAAACATTACCATAGCGACATTACAGATATAAACATGTTTCAATTGACATACAATTACTTACCATGACGAGCGTGTAGCACGCCGAAATCTGCTTACATTCGGCCCTGAAAGCCTTTCCCAGCTCCTTGTATGTAGAAGCGAGCAGACCGGCGCCTCATGCCCACTCCCCAACCTCATCAAGGTCCCGGACATACTCTATGTTGGACAGTGGAATCTTGTTATGTGACCTATCCGGGAACAGAGCACTACCCAAAAGATGGAGTAGATACCACGAGGCTATTACGTGCGGGGTGAGAGATAGGCATTGGTGGGTAGTGCACGCTTTCCTCAGCTTATCATGGGCGACACCCGTGTCTCTCACACTCAACCCAAAAAATGCCTTCGCCTCGGCCACCTTCTTGGTTTGATCGGTAACCTTTCCCAGAAGGCATTGCTGCTCGTAGGGCTGCACAGATCAGGACCGGACCGGGAAACCAGACCGGACTGGACCGGAAAAACCCGGTCCGATCCCCGGTTCGGAATATCAAAATATTTCGAGTTCCGGTTCGGTCCGGTCTGGTCTGGTCCGGGTGGACCGGTATTGGACCGGATTGAACAAAGATTATAAAATATAAATTATAATTATAATAAAACATTAAAACCCTCGTTGCTCTCTCCTCAAATACAACCGGTCCGGTCCCCGGTCCGCAAGTTTCTAAATTTCTGGTCCCCGGTCCGTGACTTCCTGAAATTCCGGTCCGGACCGGTTGTGCAGCCCTAGCTGCTCGGAGGCACCCATTCCCCTGCCACGTATGGGTAACTTCATCTGCTAGTAAACGTCGTGCAGGGTGATTGTCATCTCACCGAAAGGTAGGCGAAATGAGTTCGTCTCGGGCTGCCACCTCTCCACGAATGCCATGAACAATTCCCTATCCACGTGCTCGTAAATCAAGCCCGGGATGTGCTCAAGCTGGGCATCAACAACAACAAACAACATGGGCGTCCCCTTCTCTGCGGTCCAAGAAAGCATCATCTTGTGGCGGAACTGGAAATTGCACGTTCAACCCTACATATCCATTTTAGAATTTATGTAAGAACAACATACGGGAACTTAAGGACATTAAATTGAACATGTAACTTACGATTCCCCGCCATATGTCGTACGCAACTTGGGCAGGGAACCCACAAAGCAACTTAGGGTTCTCCGGCCCACCACTGACCCCTACGGTCAGGTAGGGATCGACGATGATGGCCCTGTTGGATCTCCTCTGTCACTGACCGACATCCTCCTCTATGGCCATATCCTCATCTGCAGCCCACTGACCTACACCCCCCCCCCCCCCCCCGTCACCCTCTTCATCCCGTTGGTCGTTCCACGGTGTTCGCCCCCTCCACTCGCCCTACAAGACATATTTAATGTTGATACAATCGTGATCTGGCTTACTAAACTTAACTTATCGTTAACAATATTTTACTTTATTAAACATACCTCCAATCCGGGCTCTCCTCTTCCGCATCATGAGCCCATTCCTCACCATGAGGCTCTTCCTCTTCCACTCCTTCATCCATGCCCCGATCATAACCGAAGGCGGACCAATCTCCTTGATAGTCACCACCGTAGTACGGTTACGAGCCACCGCCGTATTCGTAGTGTGACCCTTCACCGTACTGGGGTGCGGAACCACCACCGTAGTGGAATTCCGATCCCCCTTCCGCGTGGTGTCCGGACCCGCCTCCTTGGTGGTAATCAGACCCACCACCCATCTGTTGGGCACCGTAGTAACCCAGCATCAAATGTTGGGAAGACGATGCATCTCCCATGAACTCGTCCACCCCCACACCGGAGATGGAATGGCATGACCCGGATGCCTCCTAGTACATTGGATACGGTTACGGGGGCTCCTCGGACTCGCATTGTCGGCCATCCCCCGCTTCTTCTTCCGGGCCACCTTAGCGCCCACTTCTGCGTCTGCTCTGGCCGCTTCCTCCACAGCCAGCCGCGCGGTCTCCTCGGCATCCCTGACGGCATCCCTTTTCTGGTGTCGTGCTGATCGGGATTCTATGCCACCAACCTTCTTCGCCATCCTCTTTAGATGGTCCTGCATACACAACGTTAAAATGTAAATGACATGGGTTGACCATACACTAACAACAAACTAAACACGGGATTCATTCAAAAACACGGGACGACATTGGAAGCCATAACGTCACGGCTCTAGTAGCCACAAACGTCACGGCCATGCATGTACTGGGCGTCACGGTCCAGAGTTCCAGTGCAAGCTCAGCCCAATCCAGCAAACATACGACACAGCATTCCGAAAACTATAAATCGAACCTCAAACCCAACCTCAACCAACATTGAAAACTGGTTTCCTACTAATTTAACATTAATAACTACCAAAATACCAAATCCACTTAACATACTCACTACTAAGATAATTTTTTTACGCAATGGTATTAAACAACATATATAGCTAAAATCACCAAAAATCTCAATATTCCTAACATAAAATTAATTTAAATCAATTTTTTTTACCTAAATACCAACAAATACTACAATAATATACAAAAATTCTTATAAAATACCTATACAACCAAATACACACAAATTCAATACTACAACTACAATCAACAAAAATTTCAACATTTCAACCATAGAATTTAAATAAATCTAATTGTTTTACCTAAATTCCTAAAAAAATCCACGTAAAATTATAACAATTCTTACAAAATACCTATAAAACCAAATACACACAAATTCAATACTACAACTATAATCAACCAAAATTTCAACATTTTAACCAAAAAAATTAATTAAATCTAATTATTTTGCCTAAATACCTAAAAAATCCACCAAAAATCATAAGAATTTATAATAAAAAATTCTTATACAACCAAATACCCACAAAATCAATACTACAACTAAAACCTCAATATATATCAACATTTCAACCATAAATTTAAATTAATTCACATTATTTTAACTAATTAACAAGATTAAATACTCAAACTACCAATAATTCAACCTATAAACCTATCCATCCAAAAATCTTCCAAATCAACTCAAATCTTCCATATACTTCAAGATTCCAACAATAATATGCATTAATATCACATTAATTCAACAAATTAACATATATAACTACTAAATCCTCCAAAAATTACTATGACAACTTATAGATCTATATAAACAACAACTCAAACAAGCTAGAAATTGAAGAACTAACCATATCAACTTCGGATTCGGTCTTTGTGAAGGAAGAACAATGAAACGAGAGACCTACGAGCACCGGATTGAATCAAAACAAGCAAAAATGAGGCTCGACTGAGGGAGAACTGGGAAAGGGAGCAAAGGAGGCGTCCGAAATGAGTTGTGGGGAGGGTTTGGATGTGTTTAGGCTTTTATAGCCAAAAATACCCTCCCAGTCACGTGATACGCTGCAGATAGCGTCACGGGGGCTTTGGAAGGGAGAGTCACGGGGAAGATGTGGCAGAGCATCACGGGCTTGTCTTCTTTTGGCGTCATGTGGTGGAGCTTCGTCAGATGGCGTGACGTGGTTTAATTTATACCCCGTGACGATGTATAATGCACATAACGTGACGTTCCTGCGACAAATAGCAACCACCAAATATATAACTCGTGATTCATAGCAAAAATTGTTATATACTTGCAAAATATCATAAATTTTTAAATAGGTGAGTGAGCCTATAAGAGAAAACTCATGAACTTATAATATAAAATTCATGCATTTGAAAAAAGAATCATAGACATCCAAAAGAAAATTCATGAGTTTAAAATGATGTGAACTTTCATTGTAATTTTCTGAAAGAAATTAATTCATCTTTAATATAAAAATATGAACTTTCAAAATTTATGAATTTTCGACATAAATTAATGAACCTAAAATACAAAACCCGTGACCCACAACAAATTTTGTTTATAGACTTGCAAATAGTAATAGGTGATTAGAAAAAATCATAGCCTATTGAAAAGAAAATTTTTTAGTATGAAAAGACGTGAACCTCCGTTGAAATTTTGTGAAATGAATTACTGAATCTTCAATTTACGAAAACTCATGAGAAAAAAAGATGTGAACCTCCATTTAAATATTGTGAAAAAATTTACGAACCTTCAATATAAAATTTATGAACCTACAATATAAATTAATGAACCTAAAATATAAATCTCGTGATCCGTAACAAATTTTTTTTTATAAACTTCCAAAATTTCACAAAATTGTAAATGTTTGAGTGACAATATAGAAGAAAACTCATGAATTTATTATTAAAAAAATCATGAATCTGAAAAGTAACATAGACATACAAAAGAAAATTAATGAGTTTGAAAAAGCTTGAATCTTCAATGGGATTTTGTAAAAATAAATAAATTATAAACCTTGAATATAAAATTATAAACCTAAAATATATGTATAAACCTAAAATATAAAACTCATTATATGACATTAAGGAAAACTAGCTTAGCTTTGGTGTCAAACTCTTCAATTATTCAGTAATTTATGTAATCCTGGTTTAGAGGAAAGAAGTAATAATTTACAATATGTTGCCTCTTACACTTATCACATTCCAAAACACATCGAAATTACAATTTACAAAATACACAATATCAATCTGATAATACATAACGATGCTTGGCTTATTATGTAGGACATTAGAATCTGTAATACTTCAACTACTTTCATATTTTCATAGACCAGAAAGCATTTTACACTAGTTTGACACACCTCCTTAATATCATCGAGCTATGAACAAAGCATTCATCTAAAACCTACTTGATAAGTCAAGAAACAATGTAGTGCACATAGTAACTAAATTAAGAAACAACAGAATCCTTCAAGTGAAAATCACACACAGCAACTCCAAGCTTCCAACATGAACATACATATTTGTCAAATGATTCACTTCCTATGAAGGGAAGTAAGACACTGTTTCAGAATGTTTTTACTGTCTGCAAACCATAACAAGTTTAATTAGGACTAATAAAATGGGAAAAACATTAGAAAGAAGAAAAGAAACAACTTGTAAATTGGTTGTTATGAATTACAATCATAGATAGTAGAGGCAAATCTATATCCTGAATATATGAGACTTTCAGCGACCAATCAAAAAGTGTCAATAAGGAAGTACGATTTAGTAAACAAGGATTGCCACTCTGATTTGCACAAGCAAAATATTTACACCCAAAATGGTGAGAAAAAAAAAATCTAGCACCATTATATTCCCTCCGTTCTAATTTGATCTTCTCATTACTTTTAGAACATTTGTCTAGATGAGTTTTCTTTCCTAATTATCTCTAATTATATGTTAATAAAAATTATAAAATTTAGATATTATTAAAGTATTCGTTGAGATGAATAAATAAGATCACTATATTTTTTCAGATAAGAAAGGAGAAGATGATTATGGGAAAGCATGTGTTCCAGTTGGAAGTGATCTGCACTTTCAATGTCCAGTACAAAGTTCAAAACTACCATTTTTTCAGATCTAGCACCAGTAGAAGGAAACTAACCTGGACCGATTCCAATTCGTACAGGAAAAGGCAAAGATGGTCGGAACTCTACCCTCTACCATAGGCACATCGACGAGGTTCCACACGGTTAGAACCTTTTCCTCCATTGCCTTCTCCCTGCTATTGTTGGATCCAACTGATTCACTGTCTTATTCAGAGAAAGACGATGACAGAAATCGTCGACTAGAAGTGCTCTTCATCATAATCGTCTTCATACAGAAGAGCGCCCAAGATTTACTGCAAAAGAGGAGGGAACATAATGACGATGCAACATACTGAAGCCGACGAGGAAGTGCGTTGGAGGCAGAGATCTGAGGGAGGTGGGGGACAAGAGGAAGGAGAAGTGGAGAAAAATCTAAGGCGAGAGACCTACGCTCCTTAAGCTTTGTCTTCTCCTTCATCGTGTTCAACCGATTCAGTACCAATTGAGGCTTTCTCCTTGTTAAGAGCCATGGATTGGACGATCCCGTATTCTATTAAAACCAAGTACGCGTCAACTTCTCTTTTTCTCGCCCAATTTCATGAACCATAAATAGTTTTTGATGCCACAGAACAAATATGTACGTTAGTGTACTCTATTAGAGAATAGATATATTATTGTTTTACATATTGTTAAGATTTGATCTTTAGAGTTAGTTAGTTTATCTTTTGATAAGAAGATATATCTTTGTAAACTCTATAAGTAGATCTCTCTACATTCAATAATATTAATTCAAGTTCTACACAATCTAATATGGTATCGGAGCAGTTCGATCCTGCCATAGCCTTCTAGCCTTTGACCAAACCCAATACACAATTTTTTTTCCCCTTCACCCACACTTGTTGCTGTTGTAGTGATCCTCACAAACATAGCCACATCTATCAAAAATGTTTGCTTTGTTCATGATTCCGCTACAAGACTTCAATAAAACTCAAGATCGGCGTCATCCGACTTCAACAAAATTCAAGATCGGCGTCGTCCGACTTTAACAAAACTCAAGATCGGCGTCGTCCGGCTTCAACAAAACTCAAGATCAGTGTCGTCCGACTTCAACAAAACTCAAGATCGGTGTCGTCCGACTTCAACAACCTCAAGTTCGGCGTCGTCCGACTTCAACAACCTCAAGTTCGGCGTCGTCCGACTTCTGACAAACTTTGGATCGGATCACCCCGACTCCATTAAACCCAAGACTGGTTCAACTCCGTCTTCAACAAATCTCATCTCCAAGTTACAACTGCTATATGAATCGTTTAACTTGCGGGGTGGTATTAGGAAATAAATCAATTAGATATTATTTATTTCCTTAGTCAAAATTACATTAGATTTGTCAACAAGTTTGGTCTTTCCCATGATCATCCAGCTTGAGGGGCATATTAGAGAATAGATATATTATTATTTTCTATATTGTTAAGATTTGATATTATCTAGATTTGAATTTATCTTCTGATAAAAAAATATACCTTTATAAACTCAGATCTCTATATTCAATAATATTAATTCAACTTCCACACAATCTAATATACTCCTCCCTCTATCTATTGTTTGCGCTTTTGCCGTAGCCGAAACCTAGAAACACCAGGTGGCAGGATGAAAACAGTAGTGTCGTCGGATTCCAGGGACATCCCGGAAGGGATCTCCATTAAGATCCGCCAAGGTTATAGAGGTAGAAGGCCCCCGTAGAAGACGACAGCACTGCCCTCAGCCATGTCTAGAATCTCATTACAGGTATCACCAAGGGCTACCCCTACAAGATGAGGATGGTTTACGCTCATTTTCCCATCAACGCTAGCATCACCGGCAACAACAAGGGGCTGAGATCCGGAACTTCCTTGGCGAGAAGGTAGCATAATCTTCCTTGCTTTCTCCCTACTTGTCTGAACACTGTTCTATACACTGGTGATCGCTCGTTTATCTAACCTAATTAAGACTTGAGAGCAAGTTCTTCAATCTCTGACCATCTGAATGAATTGTGCCATTATACCGTATTTGATTTGGTGGATTATACCAAATACTTAACAATGAGTAATGAAACATAATGATTCGGATATATCTTATCATCCAATCACATTAGCATTTGAAATTGCAACTTCAGTAATGTTAATTTTCACATTGGTGAGTAAATTCCAATGTCTGATCTTATATCTGCAGGACTCTGGTTTGTTAGGCTTGTTTCCAAATAGCTGTAACTGCTGTAAACTGACACTCTTTGAATAATTTCCATGAATCAGAGAAACATATAGGTTGATTAGGTTCGTCTTAACATTTTTCATATAAACTGGATGCAAAAGTCTGCTTTGTTCTGGAATGCTTGATACATTAGCTGCATATACAGAGAAATTGGGTTATCAGCAACTGAAATTGTGTCATATTGATACAATTTGAAAGAAATGCCAACTCTGTTTTGAGTTGTAGCCACAGCAATGTCTGGAGAAGAAATCTAAGATGTGAATTTGATGTTCTTACTTGTCAATATCAGAGCTGGGCAAGCCTGGAGATTCAGTCATACTTCATTTTCAAACTGTATATTTGTTCTGACAGCTCATTCCTTAGCTGATGCAAACTGTATATTTCTTCTACTACTAAGTAGTAGGCTATAATTGTTCATTGAATGTAGTTGTTTCCATTGTATTTTACTTTGGTTAGCTTTGTGTGTTGAAGTAAGTCGAAGTGTTGAATAATGAAATGAATGAAAGAACAGTCTTGAGGTGGAGTCCCTAGTTCGTAATTAATGTCCGACTATGTTCATTATGTAGTTGGTTTTATAGTCTATATATTAGTGCTTATCTCTTTATCTCTTTGACTAGCTGAGGCACACTCCGATTTATTTATATAGGAAATTTATAGGAAATTTAATCGATTTAAGTGTTTATGAAATGAGTAGAAGTTATTATCACTAAATTAATCTAGCTTGGATATTTATGTACGATTTATGTTTACATGAGATTGATATTCTGTTTTTTCCGTAGTAATGGAATATTAATGATATTTTTGTAAAAAAATTGGATATAGATAAATAGTGATTGGAAACTTAAAGTAAAATAAAATTTTAGAGGTCGGAAAATAGTTTTCTATTAAATTTTAGAGGAGGATTATGGTTAGAGTAAAGAATGGGTTATGCAGGTGGTAATTTTGATTATTTTAAATGTCGTTCTATCAAATAAGTAGAAATTATTAGCACTAAATCAATATACTTTAACATTTATATATGATTTATGCTTATACGGGATGTATATTGTGTCATTTTATTTCGCATAATAGAAATTGAATAATATTTTTGTGAAAATAAATAGGTTATAGATAGATGATGAATAAAAACTTAAATGTAAAAATGAAATTTTCAAGATCAAAAAATAGCTTTTTCTCTAGAATTTTAGAGGAGGAATTAAGGTTAGAATAAATAATGAATTAAATTTGGTTCATATTAGAAAAGAGAAGACAAATATATAAGTTATAGTGAGACTTTTAATGAGATAAGTGATAAAAAGCTAAGTTTATTAAAATTAAAATTAAAATTAAGATAAGATTGATAAAAAGAAGATACAAAATTGGGTTTAATATTAGTAAAAAAGGATGCATTGACTTCTAGTAAGAAATATACATGCGTTAAATTTGAGACAATAAATGATTCAAGCAAGCCAAAAAGTTAAATTTGTCCGGTACTAGGCTATAACTAATATTGCATGTGCTTCGCACGGGCTCGTGTTCAGGTTTTTGATCTTTGTACCCATATTTGTACATGTAGAATTGAGGTGTCATTGTCCTTAGTCATTAATAGAGCAATTGTTGCTTAAACATACAATGCGCGTTGTAGGATAAACACATGCTTGTAATATAATTTGTTGACCATGTAGCTTTTGTGTCCACTTGTGATACTTCATGGGTTATTGTACATTACAATATTATTGGTTAAGCTTATAAACGATTATTGTCAAATATTTGAGCCTTATTGTTGAAGTTTCAAATTCCATTTCATCCTCTTTATTAATCAACATGGTAAAATGTCAACAAACTGCATACATATACTAAGAATTGAAGGTAATACAATAGAGTGGGAGAACCTATAGAATAGCATAAATATATAGGAAGAAATCGATACTGAGGTTGGCTTCACTTTGATATTTGTCGTCTCTTTCCCATCATTAAATCACTATTTCTGGGTCATACAAACCCGACCTGTGTTTTCGTGGAACCCGTTTTGACCCGACCCCATGACCCGAGAAACTTCTGGGTCAAAGTATGACCCAACCCGCTGGGTCATATTCGACCTGTCGTATCAAGAATATATATTTATAAAGTAATGTTTTTTTTGATATTTTATTAAAGGAAAAAAAATACAAAATGCATGAGAAAATCCAAGTAAGCTAACCCATTTAACCGACCCGACCCGAAATGACACGAACACAAAACTCTCTAACACGAACCCAACTTGCCTGACCGGATTGTCAGGTCTAATTGAATTGTCTGCTTCCATCCTAACCAACTTCCAGTTCGATAAACTAAGGTTAACAACAGTTGATTAGTATGTAATATCACTGCATCATTATAAGAAAAGTCGCCAAGTAAGTAAATCTCTAATCAACTGAGCAATCACAGGCTGTATAGTTTAATTACGATGAAGATCAGATTATAACGAAATAAAGGCCAACAATAAATATTAGCTAATATATTCCTTTTATTGCAGGTATATGCGCCTTGCTCCAGCTACTTGTCTGCAACATCACTTGGAAGATCAGCACCACTTGGGACTTTCCCAGGGAAGTTCTTATCAGAGCTATCACTTCCTATTAATCTACAAAAATTATGTTATAATGTTAATATAAAGCATATATAATTGGGCAATACACATTTTCAATTGCGCTCACCCTCTGTCCACAAGAACCATTGATCGAAGTTCACAGTTCTTGAAGCTGTACAAATATCAGAATCCATGATCAGTGATTACTAGAAGAAGTGAAGATGACAGAATTACACTAAATGATATAGAATTACTCACTGTGTGCATATTTCACTCTTTACAGAAGAATGACAGTCATTTCCAAATGCACTGAGCGTTTGATACAAGAAACCGCTGTGGCTAACTATAGCTATCTCCTTCTCCTCCCTTGTCCATAACCTGAATAATCAACACAGCTAAATCCGTTACTACTTACTAGACAAGTACATATCGCTATAAATATAAGTTTGAACTTGAAGATACCATTCCATGAACTTCATCCCTCTAGCAGCGATTTCTGGATCTGTCTCTCTAATATCCTCCTTCCACAACACGTCATCATCAGTTTCTATCTGATAGTCACATCAAGAAATTATCATAATATGTTAAAGCATCAATACTATATTGTTTTGATACTTACAAGTGAAAAATCAATTCCAGGAAATTTCGGTTTGTTCTCCCTTATGCTCCTTCTCTTATCACAAGGATGAACTCCCTGCAGGAAGTCTCACTTTTCAGTATGCAGAACTAGAATTTAGCTTAGAATTTATTGACATACCAAATGCTCGCGACATTGCTCTACTGCTAAAAATGGTGGGCAATTCAAACTAGAAATAGCAGGGCGGCTGCTTTCCCATGCATTTTCCACCATGAGAGGTGTTGCATCAACCCCATTACTATAGCCCTCACCTCCGAAAACTCCAACTGCAGTTTGCATTGTCCTGAATACATAAGTGTTAAAAATTAAAACCATAGCAAGTTTTTTTCCTCTTTTAGTTTTAACCAAACATATAAACACAGATTGACCTTGTGAGAGGAGAAACAATAACTAATTCAATCTTCTTGATGATACCAGAGGCATGAACATGTTTCCGTAAGTTATCCACCTGTCAAAAGCACCAGGAGCTTATTACATATTACATAGAAAAGGATGAAGAGAATAGAAAGAGCATTTATCAACTACCTGCTCCCATCCAAGTGGTGTTAAGGTTGCATCTACATAATCATACGACATGTATGATCCATGATCTTTTTCACCAGCAACATTGTGATATCCTTGCGCATGTCGAACCTGTAAATACAAAGCACAGATCTTAAAAGAGAGCTGAAGCAAACTTTCAGACCATGTATGTAGCTGAATCTACATGGAAAGCTGTAAAGTAGAGAAGTAAGACACACCAAATAAATAGTTTTACATCTGTGCGAGGGATACAGACCAAGGCTTGCTTTGGAATCCATGTCTGCAGATAAGCAAGCAGGTGAAGTTTGGGGGATGAAATCAAAATGTTAGATCTGAAGCTTTCAAACATGAACAAGAACAATGATATAAGTTAAAAACTCTAGTGATCTCATCAATGAACACTTTTGAACCAATAAGCGGCATACAGCATGATTACGGACGTCACAGTGTGAATTAAATACACAAAAGCAAGCAACTAGTTTCGTCTCCTTCTCAAAGACGAACCTCAAGGACACACTAAACAGGCATTTGGCAGTTGTCATTTCAATCTTCTGTCATGAATCCGAATTTTTTTCTTCTTCTCATAATCTATCTCGTTTTCAATTCAAAACATATGTCAGACAACCAGATCAACCGCACATACATTTTTGAGTAACCTAATGTCACGAAATCGGGATTCACACCGTAACATATAGTTCAGAAAAGAGAGAGAACGCAAGAGTAGACCGACGTGAACAGAGGATAGATGTCGATGGAGAGGGAGAAGAAGAGGAGAGAGATGGATACCTGAAGCGGAAGCGTAGCAGGTGGAAGAACGTGCAGAGAGGGAAACGGTAGGGGAGAAAATCTGGAGGAAGGGGCGCGAGAAGGGACAATGTGAGAATATACCTGTGGAAGATGTACGGACGGTGATTTGTTTTGTTTTTTTATTCTGAACTTTGCAATGAGATGGGAAGGGTAGTTTTACAACCGCGGAAAGGATGGTGCTCATCGTGCTCTCTTTTTTTGTGCCGTGCGTTATTTTGCAACAAACCAAACTATGAAAGTAACAATAAGCATTAAATCTGAAATATTCAATGTCACAAAATTATGTACACCACATGTTAACTTCTGATTTCCTGATACAAGTATCTTATATGAGTTATTTCCAGAATTTCAATAAATTTTTCAATAGGTATTCTAGAGTTTGGTAGGGTTGAGGTTTTGCAGCTAGTAATCGAAACGACGTCGATCCCTCGTATATAGGAACCATTTTGAAAAGGTCCAAATCGTTACGGAATCCCTATTATTGTGGCTTTAGCATGCTAAAGATTTATTCTCCACTGGTTCCTTAAAATCCGGAAGTTGTTGTAACCGTCCATGACTTGAGGAGCACGCTGCTAGGTAGATTTCAGCTATAAAAGGGAGTCGTTCTGCCCTTGTGAGGGCGGATCCAATTCCGATAAACTCTTATTTCGACTTTCTAACCTACTCCATGCAGATCTACAATTCATATGTACGTCAACACCAAACTACGGAATTTGATCCCCTCAATATACTTGTTTCCATCTTGTAATCCTCCATATACTCGTTTCAGTCCTGTAATTCTGTCAGTCTGCCATGTAATTCTGTTGGCCCGTTCGATGAAGATAAGTTCAATTACTCTTTTCCAATTACTTTTTTCATACATTACTTGTATCTTTGAATTTAGCTCTGATGTTGTAATTCAATAATCTAGTCATTATTATCGTTTTTAATCCGACTATCTTGATGTATAATTAATCGATATGTATTAGTTATCTTAACGCTACAACCTAACGAATTAAGATCTATTGGCATAAATTCGTCCAAAACAGGGTTGATCATATCAAATATACTATCAATTTGGTTTTTCATGCAACCAATTTGTATTCTAGGTTTTTTTTTTTTGCCAAAAGGTAAATAATTGTATAAAATGACAAAAGATTACATCTCCTTAATTCAAATGCATACGACGAACCATGGCTCGCCCCCTTCGACCCGTAATCCGAAGCTTATGTAGCATTCGGAACTTACACATCTCAATGATCTCCCTAGTTACCCCCTCCACATCAACTACTCGATTGTTGAAAATTACATCATTCCTATGTTTCCAACAAAAATAAACGCAGCCCATAATCGCATTAAGACGCGACAAATACACATTATTATTTCGTTGATTGCAATCAACAAACCATAACCACCAACTCACCAGACCATGCTTGCGGGCAGTGACGCCCAACCAATCCATAACCCGGCCAAAAATCTCGCCAGTGATCCTACATTCTGCCCACAAGTGCACATTAGTCTCCGGTGCTGCGTTGCACAAGACGCAGACCTCATCCGCAGCCAAGCCCCACCTATGCAGCTTCGTTCTCAGCGGAAGGCGGTTAAGAGTAGCCAGCCAGCTAACGAAGGCCCATTTAGCAGGATGAATCCCCTTCCATATGACTTGACACCAAGAAAGCTCGGTCCCGGCAGGAGCAAAAATCCTATACACAGCCGCTGATTTGATTCTGCCGTCACCGGTAGACAGTTCCGCAGAGTCAAGCAAGCTCGTAGCAGCCACCCTCTGAAATTCATCTCGGATGCGCAAAATATTCTTCCAAATAACAGAGCACCTCGCTGTTGTCCCACACTGCCAAATATCAGTCCGTTTTGTGAGATTTGTGCGTGCCCAGGCAGTCCAGAGACTTTGCCGACCCACGTGGATATCAAACACAAACTTAAAAACGAGCGTCTTATTCCAAGATAGGAGTTCCTTGAAATCTAGCCCGCCACATTCCCTTTGTTTGCATACTTTCTTCCAAGCGACAAGTGCTCGTTTATTACCCAACTCGCCTGTCCACAAGTATGATCTGAACAAAGCCTCGATCTTTCTAATGATGCCCTTCGGGAACACAATTACTTGCATCCAAAACGTCACCACACTTTCAAGCACTGATTTAATCACCTGCACACGCCCAGCATACGACAATTGACGAGCTTGCCGAGAAGAGATTGCGCTCTGGATACGGCTGAACAGCGGCTGGAAATCAGCGGTCTTCAACTTCGCGGAGTGCAATGGGGCGCCTAAATAGCGCACAGGAAGGCGACCCATCCGAAAACCCATCAGGTCAGCGCATTCTGCTCGTTGCTGCGCATCAAGACCGCCGAAGAAGATTGTAGTCTTGCTGGCGTTCGCAACCAACCCAGATTCCGCAGCAAAGGATTCCAATTCAGATTTGATAATACGCAGAGTCAGATGCTTTGGTTTGCAGAAAATCAGAAGATCGTCCGCAAATATGAGAGTAGAAATTTTCAAATGCTTACAACGAGGATGGAATGCAAACCCGGGAGTATTACTTGCCCTACTCATCCGACGCGTGAACATCTCCATAACAAGGACGAACAGGTAGGGAGACAAAGGATCACCCTGCCGCAGCCCTCGTTTCCCCTTGAAAAAACCCTCAACCTCCCCATTAATAATCACCGAATACGCAGGTGTAGTGACACATTCCATGATCCAGCCGATCATCTGAAAGGGGAAATTAAAATACTCCAGTGTAAATCTCAAAAATTTCCAGCTCACACAATCATACGCTTTCTGAAGATCAATCTGCATCAAGCATCTAGGCGACGTAAATCTGCTATCATACCCTTTCACAAGGTCCTGGGCAACAACAATGTTATCTGCAATCCGTCGATTAGGCACAAACGCACCCTGATTAGGCGAGGTGAGCTCATCCAGGAGAGGACGGATACGCTGTACAAGCACCTTCGTGATGATTTTCAGAATTGTATTGCAACACGCAATAGGTCTAAAATCACGGACAAGGAAAGGTGAGTCAACCTTAGGGATAAGGTTGATGAAGGTTGCATTATTCTGACGAAGGATCTTGCCACGACGAAAGAAATCTCTTACCGCAGCCCGAACATCCGCCCCAATGAAGCTCCAGCAAGCTTTGTAAAATTGACTACCAAACCCGTCTGGTCCCGGTGATTTAACATTACCGATTCCCTGGAGTGCATCCCATATCTCCGAGTCAGTGAAGTGCGCACGAAGCCCGGAGTGTCGCTCATAATCAATGGTTGCACCAGTCAAAGGTGCGCCATCAGGTTCAGCCGTGACTAATTCAGAACCGAATAAGCTCGTGAAGAACCCCAGAATTTCCTCCACTATATCCGGCCGGGCTGTCAAATTCAAACCAGCAGCGTTCTGTAGGCACAAGATAACACACTTCTTGCGAATTTGCTTGAGACCTCTGTAAAACACAGCAGATCGCTCTTCCCCCAGTTTCAGCCAATCTACTTTCAGCTTCTGCGCAACAAAACTATCGATTTGGGCAGTTCTTCGGTCAAGAAGTTCTCTGGCAGAATGCACATCCTGCTGCAATTCAATATTCGAGAAATCCTCTTGCAATTTACCTTGAGCATGTTTAAGGCTAATCAGACTTTCATCCACCATCAACTACAAGCCACGAAAACGCCCCCTTTGCCATCTTTTAAGCACACCTTTGGCACGTTTCAGTTTTGCAGCGAGACAAAATTGGGCATTGCCCTCAATACTGCCACTCCATGATTCACGAACACATCAAGGAAGTCCGGTTCCTCCACCCAGAAGTTCTTAAACTTGAAGGGCAGTCGTTTAAACTCACAATCTGGGTCAAGCCGCAAGATACTGGGTGAGTGATCAGAAAAAGCCGGCTGGTCATAGAAAACCGTAGAAGAGGGAAACGCATCAATCCAGCAATTGCTAACAAGAACCCGATCAAGTTTGCACGCAATTCGTCGAACACCCACCTGTTGGTTACTCCACGTGTAGTGAGCACCCGAATACATGTGCTCCTGCAATTAGGATCTAGCCAAAAAATCACAAAGACCAGCATCAACCTCAACTACATGTCTATCAAAATTCAGCTTCTCATCAATCTGTGCAATGCAGTTAAAATCACCAAGTACCACCCACGGCAAGGAAATACCACTACGAATTCGTAAAAGATCAGACCATAGAGTACCTCTACTTGTGCAATCATTGCAAGCATACACAAAAGAGGCATAAAACTGAAACCTTCCATCCCGACTTCGAACAAGAAAATGAATCAGTTGCTTGAGAATAGTAATAGTCGTAACCTCAAGAATGGCATTGTCCCACGTAACCCAAATACGCCCCTTCTCTGTAGTAGAGCTATTGGTCACATAAGGCCAACCCAAATTCAATCTACGATCAAAGACAACTTCCCGAGCAATATCAAGTTTAGTCTCCAAAAAACCCGCCATACTAATTTTGTTATGGCGCAAGAACTCTGTAAGAAGCCTCGCTCTAGGGGAAGAATTACACCCCCTAGATTTCCAGGCAATAAGATTGGCGTAACTCATTTCCCCGGCGCCCTATCCGGGCCGCTGCTTCGGAGATTTCTGACGTTCTGATTATCATTGTTGCCTTGACGTCCACGACGTTGGTTATTCTGCGGGGGAGGAGCCAGATTGCGTTGTTTAGGATCGGGAGGCTTAGTCCTATTCACAGCAGGTGAAGACGTAGTCATGCTACTACTGGCAGTGTTACTCGCAGTATTTCCACGCACATCATCGGTTTCCTTACCATCTCCCCCACAAGATTTGGGAAGCGCAGGGAGGATAGCTACTGAACTGGCCTGCTCATTGACCTGCTCATTCTCCTTTTCAGCCGAAGCATCCTGTTCAATCACAACCTCCACCACAGGTTCATCATTCGTACTAGGAGCAACCTCCACTTTGCACTTGCATTTACGGGTGGAGTGGCCAAACTTCTCGCACTTAGCGCATGCCCAAGGAAGCCACTCATACCATATACGCTGGAAGTATCTTTTCCCCATAGGATCACGCATAATCAGACACTTTTTAAGGACATCTTGAGGCGTTACCTGTATGAGAAATCGCGCTTGTTCAATCGACGTTCCCGTCGCAGTAAGCTCGTCCATTGCCAAAGGTGTGCCCACCATGTTGGCCATGACATCCACCATGTGGATTGAAGAGAACAGGTGGTTGATATTACGAAGCTGCACCCACGCCGGCAGACTCGAGAATTCCGACCACGCCATCGGCCTACCCTGCTCCCACTTCATCAAGGCAATAGGAAATTGCCCCTCGTAAAACCAAGGCCCGCCTTCAAGCGCCTTGTTACACTGTTCTTCGTTAACAAACTTGCAACACCAAAGGCCATTCCGCCGACGAGTCACATCCGGACGGAAATCTGCCCAAAACTGCTCAACAAAGGCCACCATACCATCGATTGTGCTGTTCGGACCCATCACGCCGCCTACCAACGTGAACTTCGCCTTTTCAATCTCTTTCCCTACCTCTTCGAAAGAGAAGTCGTACGTGGTCCGATCAGCAAGTTTCAGCACCGGCACTGGCCGGAGTTTAGGCCCAGCCGGGACCTGGCGAACAACATGCGCCGCCGTCAGAGGAGCCGCACCAGAGGCAGGAATCCCTGCACTACCGCTATTCACAGCGGCCATCTGAAAACCCTAGCAACAGAATCTAGGGCACACAACACCGTAAAACTTACGTAACAACAATTAGGGCACAAGACAAAGTCCAACCGAGAAACACCCTCCCACTCCGACTAACCTATCACACCTCCCACCAGCCGGAGCCGACAGACGGGGCGGTGGCGCGTGGTGCGGCCGCCTCGACCCAAGGAGCGTGGAATCTAGGATTTTTTATTAGATTGTGTCGGAGTATATTTGTATTCTAGGTTTACAGAAACTCAAACTGCGAATTATACTTTAATTGGGAGTTCTAAACCTTTTCTTCAATTTAGATTGAATCTGATAAATTCCAATCAAACGATTTTGGTTCTATTTTGTGAATTTAAGAATTCTACCTTAACGGCTCTTTTTATTGTGTTTCTAGGCATCAAAGTAAACCATTCATCTTTCATCCTTTCTCCCTCTTTGCATAATCCAACAATTTATTATTGCTATAGTTTAAAAATTGGTTCATTTGAAAACCATTGCCGGCTTGATTCACCAATGCATATCTTACCTGCACCAATTTGACCAAGTAATATACAATTCTTTGGTTGATAGCCACGTTCCATATCTGCTTCATGTTCACATTAAGCCTCTTTTACTCATATCTCATATTGATTGGCGGTGTTGTGTTGCCTATTATTATGTTTGTTATGTTATGTTTGCCTATAGTATTCATTTACTCTTCTAGGATTAAGATTAACATGTTATGGTATTACTCCATTCACACTAGAGGTTTCTTATCTAGGTTGTGTTTTCCCTTGATTTGGCTAATATATAATGGCATGTTAAATTACGTACTGTCGTGTTATATATATGATGGTCATATATATACTATCTCATAATTTTTCTTTCATTTCCCAATATCTATTACCTCTATTGGTACTTTTGTATCCTTTTTCTTGTGCTCTTGAGCACCTTTGGATCTTAATTATATTCTTTATATTATGAAGATTGTATATTGGAATTGTCGTGGGGTTAAGAGAGTAAATTTCTAGACAGAAATCTCTTTTATTAAAACAAATAACCATTTAGATATTCTATGTTTAGCAGAAACAAAATCAAATACTATTCCAAGTAAAAAAATTCTTATTAAATTAGGTATTAGAAATCCTGTAACAAGTAATGCAGATGGCTCTAAAGGTGGTTTATGGATTTTATTTGGAAATACTATCGACTCTAATCATTTTACGACAATCTATAATAATAATGATAGCCTAATCATTATTCAATATGACAACTCTTTATTTAAATTTAATATCATTTTTGTCTATGTCCCATCAACAGAAAATAATAACTACGAATTTTGGACAAACTTATATAAGATCCTTAGTAATATGACAGAACCTTTTATCATAATGGGTGATTTCAATGAAATTATGCATTCCAATGATAAGTGGGGGTATTCCGCCTCACATAAATAGATTTAATAGATTACTAAATTTATTAAATAGCTTTTGTCTTCTAAATACACCCTGTGTGGGCTTCCCATACACTTGGAGAAAATCTCTAGACTTTTCTAATACAATCATGGAAAAACTAGACAGATGCTTATTTCAATACAAAATTCAAAATTACTTTGATTTAATCCAAACAACGTACCTTCCTTTCACAACTTCAGATTATTGTTGTATCATAGTTCAACTAGGAAGTAACAATAATTATAAAAAAAAATCCTTTTAGATTTGGAAACGCTTGGATTGATCATCCAGATTATATTAATAATGTCAGAATAGCTTGGTCCTTTGGTTGTCAAGGTTCTTATATGTTTAAATTATATATGAAACACTGTCAACTTAAAAATATCTCCAAATCTTGGTGCAAAAAATTCTGTCAAAAGAACCATATTCAACTGGCTAAGACTTCTTCATCTCTGGATAATATCTTAAATTCCTTGTTAAAATAACCCCTTAGACGGATATTTAAATCAGAAATTTAAAATTATGTTTCAGAAATATAATTGTTTTCCAAACTTCTATCATAGATTTTGGTCTCAACGTGCTAAACTCAAAAATACTATACATATGGATAAAAACATCAAATATTTTCAAACTGTATCCAAAATATAAAAGAAAAAATGACCCAATTTACATCTTCTGATGGTATAGTCCATAAGGACCAGAACAGAACAATATTGTGGTGGCTATTACAAAGGATCTGCAAACTCAACCATTAGATAATATTGAAGATAATATTGAGCTTTGTAAACAACCATTAGATATAAAAATTAAAGCAGTAGTTAACCAAATGCCTAAAAATAAAACTAGTGGGCCAAATGGATTCTCAACTGAATTTTATCAAACATATTGGCAAGTTGTGAGTAATTCTGCTATTAAAGCTATTCAGGCCTTCTTCCACTCAAAAACTTTTATTATTGGAAAGTACATAATCTTTTATTTCTCTAATTCCAAAGAAAGAAAATCTCCAAACTATTAATCATTTCAGGCCAATTATCTTTGTAGCACTACTTACAAAATTATTACTAAAATTCTAGCTAATAGACTGCAGAAATTACTCCCAAAAATTATTAACCCTCTTCAAGGGGCTTTTATACAAGATAGATCTGTTCAAGAAAATATTCTTATAGCTCATGAAATCTTTGACTCTTTCCATAAGAAAGAAAATGGTCTCCGTGGATGGATGGCTACCAAATTAGATATGAAAAAAGTATATGACAAACTTCAATGACCATTTATTGCATACATTCTTAAAGCTTTCGGTTTTTTCCAACAACGGATTTCTCTTATTATGGCTTGTATTACCTCGGCATCTTTCTCTGTATTAGTTAACAATGAGCCCGGTCTTGTCTTTAAGCTTCACTGTGGTCTTCGCCAAGGGGATCCAATTGCTCCTTTTATATTTATTATTGTGATGGAATTTCTGGCATGAAAATTAACAACAGAATCAATAAACAAAACCGTACAGTTGGGATTAAAATTGTAAGAAACAGAATGTGTAGTCTTTTCTTAAGTTTTGCAGATGATACAATTATATTTGCGAATGCAAAGGTTTCTAATGTGCAAGACATTAAGTCCACTCTGGATCATTTATTTGATATTTCAAGATTAAAGATTGACTACGATAAAAGTTCAATTCAATTTTCAAACAATATCCATTCTATAGCTTCAGCACTCCAAATTCGTATCACAACTACTATGGAAAAATATCTAGGCATTCCTATAGTTGCTAGTAGAGTTAAAAGTGAATGTTTTCATTATGCTATTTCCAATCTCAAAAACACATTGTCCAATTGGAAAGCTGATAGTTTATCTTAGACTGTTAGGTCAGTATTAATCCAATCAAATCTCATCTCGAAAACTAATTATTTAATGCAAAGTTTCTTCCTTCCTTCTACTATCCATAAGAAAATAGACAATATCAATAAATAATTTTTTTGGAATAAATTCAATACTACTTATAGACCTTTAAAATCATGGGAAGATATTTGTCAACCAAAATTACAAGGAGAAATGGGTTTACATAAAGCAGAAACATGTAACTCTGCTTTACAAATGAAATTATTATGAAAACTTTTAAACTGATAACAACAAAATATGGGTCCATCTTATTAATGAAAAATACGTACATAATGGTAACATTTTAAATTATAAGAAAAAACCAAAACAATCTTGGCAATTTTCTAGACTCTTAACTCTTAGGAAAGACTTTGAAAAATGACTTTTCTATATTCTAAGAAATGGTAAATCTATCAATTTTTGGAATGATAATTTGATTGAAAACTTAAACATGAAAACCTTCTTTAACCCTAATACTCATAACGCAAATATGAAAGTTGAGGATTTTATTACTATAAATAACAATGAACTCTATAAAACTAGCTATATACTTGCCGATTAATCTTGTTAATATCATCTTATCCATACATATTCCTACTATTAATATCGAAGACAAAATTGTCTGGAAACCCTCTCCCTCTGGAGATTTTTCTACAAACCCTGCTCTTCATTTGTGTAGGACCAACAAAACATCTCAAAACCAAAATTATTTCTCAAAAATGTGGAAGTTAGATATTCCACCTAAAATTAAAAAAATTCTTATGGAAAGCTCTGTCGGATTGCCTCCTGACTACAAAGAGATTTAATAGATACTATAATAGAGTTCCTAACTACTGTATTCATTGTAGTTATCATACTGAGACAACTAACCATTTCTTTTTTTACTTTCCCACTATGATTTACAAATTAAAATAGGTCATAACTACAACTTGTAGAATACAAATAATTTTAATGACAACTTCAGTTTCTTTATAAGTAACAATAGTAATATTAACATTATGTGCTTTCTATGGTACGAGATCTGGACAACTAGAAATAATAAAATATTTAATAAAAACAATGGTCTAACGAATTCGGTTGCAGGTAGGGCGTACTTCCAATTCCAATCTTGGGAAGCTTCGAAACTTTTTAATAATATTAGCAACAATAATTGCACAAATAGCATAATTAAAAAGAGAAAAAACAACAAAGGGTGGATAAAACCAGGTTATAATTGGATCGAAGTAAACTTTGACGCCTCTTTACGTACTAATGGTGACTATTACATTTATAATATTATCATAGATAAATCTGGAAATATACTTAGTATTAATAGGAAACAAGTTAAATGTCATTCGGTCTTACAAACTGAGGCTTTAGCTACACTGAAAGCAGTATATTCAGCAAGTAACATCGATTGTCCAAGGGTTATATTTGAAGGAGACAACCTCTCTTTGATCAACGCAATTAGAGGCACCTGGAAAGTTCCATGGAATATTCTCTACATCGTGGAAGATAAAGGTAGCTACAGATAGATTTCAAGAATTCAAATTCTTTCACTGCTTCAGAGAAAGTAACAGAGCAACGGACATATTAGCAAACGAAAATGTAGATAACATACATTTACTAGATATCATATCTTATGTAATGTCGACTCAGTTACTTGATTCTGATATCAGGACTGCGGGAGCCCGATTTTGGACTGCACAATCTCATCTCTATAGTTTCCTTATAATCTTTGTAAGCATTATCATTTGTGATAATGTGAGATTGCTTTCCGGTTAGAAGGATTTCCAATATTGGCCTTGTATCAAAAAAAAAATATGTATAATTGCTATTTAACTGAAAACTTCAAATTGCAAAGACATTCTATTAACACACAAAATAGATTTACATGTCGATGTTTGGAATGTATGTATTACATCAAGTTTAGTGTTCTCCTCGGTAAAAACTTTCACCTTAATGTTTTAGTCTAGGTGGATTTCAAAAGTATCTTATATAAGTAAGTTTTTTAAGTAGGGATGATATGGGACGGGTTAAGGATGGGAAAGGCACTCTCCATCCCCATCACCGTTAAAGAAATCAATCCTTTTAAAATCAATTCTCATCCCCTTCTCAGACCGGGACGAGGATAGGGATGAGGATCCCCATGCCCATTTATCATACATATAGGTTGAAGTTTTTTAAAATATATAAATTCCATCAAAGGTCTAATCTATATAAAAAAAATTTAGACATATCATCTCAGAATATAAGATTTTACCACTAAAATCCAACATATAATTATACTAAATTACAAATATGTGTTATTTTTCGGAGATTCTCGTGGGTAGGGACGGGGTCAGGGAACGGGGTGTGGACCTTGATCCATATCCCCGTCCCCAAATCCGTTTGGGATCAAATATTTTTCCCATTCCCATCTCCATCCCCGTTAAATCCCTAGAGAAATCCTTATCCTCGTTCATAACGGGGAATCCGCTCTGTGTTGCCATCCCTACCCTTTTCTCTCAAGACGCAAAATGGGCACATTTCTCATCTCTTGTAAGTTCGACCTCTCTCAACCATCGTTTTCTCCTCATTCTGTAAGATTCTTGTTTATATTGTATCAAAAGATGCAGAATCACTAGTTGTTTCGGTGATTGTTGTTTCGCTGATTGTTGAATGCCTCCTACTGTTCTCGATATATCTATTCTAGGTTTTCGTTTATTGTTGAATCCTTCTTATTTACAATGTTTATTTTGTTTAGATCTCTATATTAATCTAACAAAAGGATGAAAAAACACTAGATATTTAAATTGATCATTGAATGTTCTTTCTATTCTTTATAGATTTATCTAGGTTTGGCTGGTTTATTTCTTCAAGATTAACCTTTTTCTGTTCTTTCCGCATAATTTCATATCTTCATCTCGGGTACGTGTCTCGGGCACGGGCACATGTCTAGGTTCTCCGGTTTGAATCTCGGATACGAGGATGGATGGGCCACGAGTTCGGTTACACGCCTAGGGTTTTTGTTTTAGTAGGTCGGTATTATTGGGTCTGTATATTGGCCCTAAAAAATTATTTATTGGGCCTAGGCCTACTGACAGTGAAGACTGTAAGTGCGACCCGAGACGCAAACCAATTAAAAGTGAAGACGGTAAGTCCGACCACTCTCAATCACTATATAATACTCACCACGGTAGGTGTGACTCTCAATACTGCAACCTCTCTCTTTTTTCTTGAGACAAAAACCGAGCAAATTTATCATCTCTTGTAAGTTTGACCTCTCTCTTTTCTCTCTATCATCTTTTTCTCATCACTTAAGATACTTGTTTAAAATCCATCAAAAAGATGTAGAATAACTAGTTGTTTTGCTGATTGTTGTATGCCTCCTACTATTCTCGATAGAGCAATCCAAGGTTTTCATTGATTGTTAAATCCTTCTTGTTTACAATGTTTATTTTGTTTAGCTCTCAATAATAATCTAACAAAAAGATGCGGAAAAAACTAGTTGTTTAAACCGATCGTTGAATGTTCCTTCTGTCCTTTATAGATCTATCTAGGTTTTGCTGGTTTATTTCATTAAGATTTTTTTTTTCTAGAGAAAAGGCTCACACTATGTATGTTGATCAAGCCCAAGGAAAATTCATTGAGAACACCAATTTTAAGTATGAAAAGAGTAAGGCATTTTGTCATGGAAAGGGAAAATATGACTATGTTCAATATAATTCTTGGTTAGATTTTGTGGAAATAATGTGCATACTATTCATGACTGTAGAAAGATGAAGGCACAAGATAGCAAGCCTTATAAGTCCTCAAATATCAAGAAAAATGTTGTTAATGATCTAAAGCATTCTAATAATAATGAGCTTAACCATTATGGAAGTGCCTTCAAACATGCTTCTCCTTCTCAAAGTCAAGAAAACCCAAAATCTAACCAACCCAGAAAAGTTGAGCTTCGATGGGTTACAAAAATTTGAATCTTGTGTTTGCAGGTATAGCGAGCAGCAAGAACAGATGGTGTATTTATAGCGGCTTCTCCTGCCATATGACGGGACACAAAGACAATCTTCTCTCTTTTCAAGCTTCTGAAGGTGGTAGTATCTCATCCGGCAACAAGAAGACCGGTGGAATCTGAATGAAGGAATTGAAATTCAACTTGTAAACCTTGTTGACAATCTGCGCTTCAACTTGCTTAGTGTTGCTCAACTATGTGATGAAGGCCCTAATGAAGTCACCTTCACTACTACTAGATGCTTTGTTAGGAACTCAACCAATGAGATCATTCTGAAAGGGAAGCGAGTTGACAATACCTATCTTTTCGACTCCATCTACATCTCTAATCGTTGCTTGTGCCTTGCCTCCATCGAAGATCATACCTATGGAATCAGCGACTTGGCCATGCTAGCCTTCACTTGCTTCATAAGCTTCGCTTAAAGGAGCTGGTCTGTGATCTTCCTACTATCAAGCCTGAAAATGTCTCAATGTGCTGACTGTGTGCAAAGGAAACAGGTTAGAATCTCCTTCAAGTCCAAGAATGATGTTACTACTAAGAAGCCCCTAGAGCTACTTCATATGGATCTTTGTGGGACAATGCAAGTTCAAAGCCCTGGTGGAGCTCGCTACATGTTTGTGATCGTGGATGACTATCATGCTTAACTTAGACCTTGTTCCTTCGCTCAAAAGGTCAGGTTTACTCACGCTTCTATGAGCTAGTTCCCTTGCTTGAGATCTCTTTCTCCCTTTCTATTTGAGCTATAAGATCTAACCATGGTACGAAGTTTAAGAATGAGGACATGATTAACTTCTACAGAGAAAGGGGTATCATCCATAACTTATTTGCCCCTATAACTCCTTAGCAAAATGGTGTCCTAGAAAGTAAGAATGGCACTTTAGTGGATATGGCTCGTACTATGCTTATCTCAAGTGTCTTATCTTTGTCTTTTTGGGCTGAAGTTGTTAACACAACGTGCTATATCATCAATAGGGATATGATTATACCCATATTAGCAAAGACGACATATGAGATCATTAGAGGCCATCCTCCAAGCATCTCCCATCTGCCTATCTTTAGTTTCAAGTGCTTTGTTCACAACAATGGGAAGGATAACCTTAGAAAGTTCGATGAAAAGTGGTGAAGCTATATTTCTTGGATATGTGCCTGCTAGTAAGGCATATAAGGTATTCAATCAGAGAACCAAGACCTTTTAGGAGAGCATCCATGTTGTCTTTGATGAATCTTCTTTTTCTCCAAGCTCTCTTACTCAGGATCCCTTTCCTAATATAGATGCTCCAAAATCTCCAAAGCTTGTAAGTGCCTCAAGACTTAATCCTCTTGCTCCAGCTTTTACCCCCTTAATTCCCTTAACCATAGACACTAAGAGTGACAATGAGGAACTTGAAGACACTAACATTCCTCCCTCGGATATTCCTTCCACTTCCTCAGAACCTCAAGCTCGTTTTGTTCCTCAACACCACAACCGTGAATTACGTACACGCCTAGAGATGTTGAAGCAAGGATCCATGAGTGTGGATGAGCTTTAAAATGCAATGCAAGTAGCCATGCTAATGTAGTGGAGGATGAGGAAGCCACAATGAATCGGTATCTTAGGGCTCTTAACCCTCCTCTTTCTGACCATATAGATTGTTTTCCATATGTTACTATGACAGATTTGATTCACCTAGAAATGAAAGTGGAAAAGAAATGGGGGTCACAACAAGGGTCCCAGAGTCAAAGTAACCAGAACTGGTGGGGCACTCCAAAATGTGGAGGGAAAGGTCACTCCATGGAGCAAGGACGTCCCACACTTAGCCAAAATCCAGCCATGACACCTCCTAGCTCTTGGCCTACTCTTCCTACAACTCCTTCCAATTCAAAAGGAATGTTTCTAACCCTAATCCTAAAGCTCTTGATATTACATGCTTTAAATGCCAGGGTAGAGGTCATTATATGAAGGATTGTCCTAATAATAGAGTCTTAATGCTTAATAACCTTGGTGAATTTGAATCTGAATCTGAAAAAGGTGAAAATGATGATGTTTTAGTTGATGACTCTATGCATGAACCTGATTTTGATGCTATGGATGGAACAGAGTATGAACATGGCCAGGCTTTGATAGTTAGAAGGACTTTGCATGTCAACTTAGCTCCTTGTGATGACAATCAAAGGGAAAGGTGGTGGATGCAAGTATTCACAATCCTCCTTGTGATGATAACAATCAAAGGGAAAGGTTTACAATATGATAATTGATGGTGGTAGTTGTTGTAATATTGCTAGTACAAAATTGGTTCAAAAGTTGCAACTACCTACTTCTCAACACCCTATGCCATATAGGTTGTATTCGATGAATAATTGTGGTGAATTGAAAGTGACTGAGCAAGTTAATGTTTAATTTATCTAGGTTTCTATGAGGATACTGTTTTATGTGATGTAGTACCTATGCACGGTTGTCACTTATTGTTAAGTAGTCCATGGCAACATGATAGAAAGGTCATACATGATGGTTATGATAATTGTCATTCATTTGAGTATCATGGTAAGAAGGTTGTCTTAAAGCCTATGACTCCTACACAGGTTGCAGAAGCTTATTACAAGCAACATGAAGAAGAGAAGGGCAAGAAGGGTGAGACGAGCAAGCCAAAACCTAGTCTTCACACCGTCTGAACCCTCCTCTCTTTCAAGCCAGATCTGCATGGAGACGAGCTGGACAATGATGGATTCCTTTTGAAGCCCTCCTACATCTCGAAGTTGTCCTATGACTATGGTGGGTGAAAGGTGGTGGATGCAAGTATTCACAATCCTCCTACTATACACAATGATGATTCGAGGTCGAATCCTTTGCAAGACGGGGAGATTAATGAAGGATCATCTACAACAACAACACTTCATCTTCCACCATGATAGAAGATCACAAGAATGAAGATTTGAGCTCATAAATGTTGGTGTTGCGCATCCAACATTCCTCTATTTTATTCCATGATTAGAATGCTTATTTTCTAGACATTTTATGTTGCATTTTAGACTTAGTATTTCTTTCCCTAAGCTAGATTATGCGGTCATTAATCACCATTATGGTCAAATTAATCCAGCCTTGCACTTGTATTTTTGGACTTGTATTAACCTTGCATTGGACGACTTCCCTTGTTCTATAAAACGGTTGATCCTCCTCCATTGCCAAGGTTAGACTCTTTGAAATTATAACACATTGCATTTGTTTCCAAAACATTGCTTGAGGGTCTCACAAAACGCGAACTGCGTGCTCACCATTGTAACCTTCATCTCTTGTTTGTGTCACCTCCTTCGGAGTTGGTGTTTGATTAGTTTAAAGGCCTCCTCAATGTGCTTTGACGATCAACTTGAGATGTCCATTGTGTTGCGTTGTATGAAACAAGGTCACGGATCTGAATTGACGAGTTCCTTGCCATCACTGGCTTGCAGGTTCCTCCTTTTATCTCTGGTTGTGTTTCTTCATTTATCTTCTTCATTTCTAGTCTATTTCGCTTTCAAATCTGATTATTGTTCTTGTTTTTGAGTTACGACGTCTAGATCGTTAATTGCGGCTCATCACCGCATCAAGAATTATGGTATTTTAGGCTTGGACATTTACCTGCTTATAAGATGTTTCATATTTTTCCTACTTTTGCTAATAACACTGTTAAGGGTGCTTGTGATGTTTGTTATAAAGCTAGACAGAATAGAGTTGTTTTTTAGCTTAAAGATGTAAGTGAACTTGTGCATTTGGATGTTTGGGGTCCATATCATGTAGCTACTCATGGAGGTCAAAGATATTTTTTGACGATAGTGGATGATTTTAGCAAAGCTACATGGACTCATTTGATGTCTTCTAAGTGTGGTGCATTTCCTTTGATGAAATCTTTTATTTCTATTGTTAACAGACAATATGGTAAGAGGGTAAAAATCTTAAGATCTGATAATGCCTATGAGTTAGGTTCTAGCATTGAAGGAAAGGGATACACGAAAGCTCATCGAATTGTGCATCAAACTTCTTGTCCATACACACCTCAATAAAATTGTGTGGTGGAAAGAAGCAAATACACCTTTTGGAAACTTGTAGGGCTATTTTATTTCATTCTTATCTTCATGTTAAGTTTTGGGGTGAATGTATAGTAACTGTAACAGGTTACCATATCCTATACTGGATAATAAGACTCCTTTTGAAGTGGTGAATCAAACAACACCATATGTTAACCATTTGAGAGTTTTTGGATCTTTATTCTATAGAACTGTTATAGGTTCTTCTCGAGATAAGATCAAACCTAGTGCTTTAGCTTGTGTTTTTGTTGTTTATCCAGCTGGTAAGAAGGCTTATAAGCTCTTTGACTTACAAAGTAAAAAAAAAGGGCCGGATATGTATGGCACCAAATTTTTGCTATCCATCGCACACCAGCTCATCATGATTGATCAAGGACGACTCGTCACGTGGAGATCAGGGTGGCTCGTCACGAGGGAGGTAATATGGTGGATCGTCACGATAGACCAAGCACCGCTCGTGACGTTTGAAGAAGCATGGGTCGTCAGGGTAGACCAAGCAAGAGTCGTGACGTTTGAAGCAACATGGATTGTGATGATGTCCAACGTGACGGCGAGCATCTCTCAAACGTGACAGACGGGCCTCTCTCAAACGTGACGAACGGAGGTGCGGCGGTTAGCAAAACCATTGTGTGATAAATAGCAACTACCAAAAAAAAATGTTTCTCGAGATGTTGTTTTCTATAAGAAAGTCTACTTTTTTGTAAGACTCAACAATTTGAACATAGGCCTTCTTTACCTATGCCTATTCCTGGTGTCTCTGAAGAGTCTAATCCTAGCAAAGAGCCTACTTTTAACAAACAAGAAAATATACCTATTCGTGAGGTTTTACCTAATGTTGAGGCTTCTCAACCAATACAACTAAGAAGGACTAGTAGAAATAGGCAAACACCTTCTTATTTAAATGATTATCACTGTTATAATATTCAATATGACCACATCAATTGTTCATTGTTAGCAAATGTTGCACCTACTAATGCAATTTCTTTTGATGACTTGTCTGCAGATAGTCAAGCCATTGTTTTATTTGTCTCACCACACTGAATCACTCTCATATAATGAGGTAGTTCAATTAGGACAATGGAGGGATACTATGGATTTGTAATTCACTTCTTTGGATGCCAATGACACTTGGGAGGTTGTTCCTTTGCCTGCTGAAAAGAAGCCAATCTCAAGCAAGTGGGTGGATTTACAAGATACAGTACAAGGCAGATGGAGCAATAGAGAGATACATGTCAAGATTGTTGATAAAGGCAACACTCAAAAAAGTTGGGTAACTACAATGAGACATTCTCTCCTATAGTGAAAATGAAAACCATAAGGTGTGTCTAGTAGAAGTAACAGCTAAGAAGGGATGGCCTTGTTGCAATTAAACATCAAAAAAATAAATGGTACACCAAGTCATCCTCTGCTCTTACATCACAAGGTTTTCATTATTCCAAAAATGATTACTCCTTGTTCACTAAGAAAACAGAGAGCTCTCTTATGCTCCCTCCATCCCCTATTATAGTTCTTGTTTGACCCGACATACTTGTCAACGCAGATTTTCTATATCAAATATCTCTAATTATATGTTATTAAAGTTCGTAAAAGTTTGAGAGATATATGTCAAGATTGTTGAGAAAGGCAACACTCAAAAAAGTTGGGTAACTACAATGAGACATTCTCTCCTATAGTGAAAATGAAAACCATAAGGTGTGTCTAGTAGAAGTAACAGCTAAGAAGGGATGGCCTTGTTGCAATTAAACATCAAAAAAATAAATGGTACACCAAGTCATCCTCTGCTCTTACATCACAAGGTTTTCATTATTCCAAAAATGATTACTCCTTGTTCACTAAGAAAACAGAGAGCTCTCTTATACTCCCTCCATCCCCTATTATAGTTCTTGTTTGACCCGACATACTTGTCAACGCAGATTTTCTATATCAAATATCTCTAATTATATGTTATTAAAGTTCGTAAAAGTTTGATAGTATTAAAGTACTCAGTGAGACGAATAAAACAAGACCCCACATGACTATGTTATTTTTTATATATTGAGAAATACCGTTAATTTTCTACAATAACGTGAATAGTGTACAAAAAGAAACAAGAACTATATATGAGGACGGATGGAGTAGTAGCAGCAGTTTATGTAGATTACATTCTTCTGACAGGAACAGATCAAGGTGAAATCACTTCTCTAAAAGCCTATCTTCATGAGCATTTGTATGTAAATGGGTTGATCTTGCTCAATATATAGATGAACTCGGTTACTTTGCTTGTAACTGATACAACAGAATCAACTTTGTTTCTCTAAAGTTAGGGTCCGTTTGCCTAAATCCATTATAATGTCATTATTTGATATAATGGAGTTTTCTAGAATAATGTTGTTCGGCTAAGATACATTATAATGACATTATTTTACATCTCTTCAACTTTTTTGACACGTATTCTAAAATTTAAAAAATACTTATTTTAAAAATCTCATTATAATTGATAATGTGATTTAAGCGAAGACCCTTAATCAATTCAATTCTTCTTCCGCTTTATACTTTGATTGAATTTCTTTCTACTCAGTCAAAGTTAACAAAGGGGTGTTGGTATAGATTGTTCTTTTATATAGCACTCATTAGTTACACGTCACTCATCAATACTCTATACGTGCTTACACTTCTGAGTAGTCATATCATACATTTTATAAGCCTTTGATTCAAATGAAACTTCCAAGAAGAAAACGAGTCGAAGGCAGATTCTATTTTAATTTAAACATTGACACATTTATCTAAACTTTCATACAGAAGTTATAGGGTTAATTCTTGATTTACTGCACATTTGTAACTAGTATCACAGAAATACAAGCAAGAATTCATCTAAAATTGATATAGAAGTAGGATTCATCAATAGAACAAACCAACACGTATTCTATACTCAGTAGACGTATCATATACCCAGAAATCATACCGTACGAACCAATGTCATATACACATAATGGACAATCACAAAATTCTATCTCAAGAAACGACATCACAGATTCAGAAGTGAAAACAGTATATCACTACTAGAAAAGAGGTCAAATTTCCACGTTTTTTTCTCTACTCTTTACTTAGGTGTCGGAAAATGTGATTCCCCAATATGCATTTTCGACGCATTTTTCACGCTTTTTTGTGTCTATATTTTCAACATCTTATAGTGTTAATATGTGTAAAGCGTGTCGGTATTGGTTTTAAAGTTTAATTATTTATTTTTAGAAGAACCTAAATTAAAAAACTAAATCTAATTTTTGCGTTCTCTTTTTTTCAATTATATCGTCTTCACCCCTGCCTTGTGTTCTCTCCTCTTCGCCCCTGCTTTCTCTCCTCTTCAAACATCCTGCGTTCTCTCCTCTTTGCCTCTTTGCCCCTGTGTTCTCTCCTCTTCAGTCGTCCTCCTCTTCGGTCGTTGTCTCCTCGTCTTCCCGACAATCTCCTCTCAAACGGCTCCTATTCAGGTTTGTATTTAATTTCTGTTGTAATTTCACTTCTCCTCGGTCACTAATAAATGCTAGGGCAGTTGTTCGCTGGATTTCAGTTATCAGATTTCAGTTCGCACCTCTTCTGATTTATAGGGAAGTTGTTCATTCGCACCTCTTCTCATTTATTAGTCACTGTCTGGACATCTCTGATTTATTGGTGACTTTCGTTTGCGTCTCTTCTGTTTCGTCTGTGTTTAGGGCAACTGAAATCTGAGAGCAGCTGTTCGTCTAGACATCTTCTATGGTACGAATTTGCATGCTGCTGATTTTCCTGGTTCAATTAGTTCGTCTTGATGCTGACTTCTCTGGTACGGATTTGCAAGCTGCTAACTCCTTCTATGATTTTCTATATGTTGTCTGATTTATGCCTTCAGATGTTATGCCTGTCTGACATTCAGAGAGAAATGTTATGAAAAAATTCAAGTGCAAATTATCCCCATAATATGCTTTATCCTGGTAATTCTCTGTTTCAGATGAAGAGCCTTAGTTTACTTGTTTTCCTTTCAGGTTCGTTGTAGATGCTTCTTCTCCATAAGACTCTCCTGTAAGTGGTGGTGAAATTTTTGGAAGAGAAGGGGCATATGAACTTATACTGTCAATATGTGTCGTGGGATTTTTCTAGTATTGAAATTGGTTCAGTTATTATTATGTCATAATAATTGTTATAACTGATTCCTTTTTGATGCTTCATAATTATAGTGGGCTTTTAACATGTCATAGTTTTTTACTGGATATAGTAGAATTGAAAGAGTTTGGTGCTAGAATTGAAAAGACTGTCTACATTATAATTTTGTTTTGATCCGTGTGTGCTTTTGTTAGACTTGATTAGTAGTAACAACCTAATACAACTTTCTCATTCAACTTTCTAGATGCTAGTCTAGATGTTGAAATGAAGGATAGTGTATGTGAAGTTAGCCCAACACAAGATGGAACAAGCAAAACCCAACTCCATAAGTTTGTCGTATCAGGCTCCATTAGTAAAAAAACTTCTCAGACAGGAAATGTTAAGCTCGTACAAACCACCATATCTACCTTGTTGCAATAAGTGAATACAATGGTAAAGACTAAAGAGAATGTTTTTCAACTGGAAGCTCCTGATTTCCTCTGGTATTAATATTGTTTGTATTTGTGCAGGCTAAGCAATCATCAAGTGTTAAGAAAATTGTTCCTTCAACTGAGAAAGTTGGTATTCACTTTACTAACCTTTTGAACCTATAATGCTCAAAAGTTTGATCCTTTGTTTCTTGTCTTCCTCTTTTCTTAGGTGCTTATATTATTATACAGTTTCTGTTGAATTTTAAAAGTTCAATCCTCTATGTGATTCTCAAAATTCGGTTTTTACAATGCTGAATTTGAATCATTTTATAGGGCTACCGTGTCACTATTTGTTTGCTTTCTCTATCGCTTGTGCTCTTTCACCTCTTTCTTCAGTCATTTGAAAATCTTCTTCAAAATCTGATATTATGTGCTTAGGTTGTTGATGTGCATTCTGTTTTTCCTTTTAGGCTCGAAA